>NW_026691111.1:300000-579043 GCF_020826845.1 Diceros bicornis minor | reverse complement strand
GCTGGTCGGCCAGCCTCCTTTGGAGAAAGCAGGCAAGCCGAGCCAGGCTTGCAGTGGCCCTGGCGTGACACCTGCCACCTCAGGCAGAGGGCCTCCCGCGTGCCCTCCATGGCGAGTTTCTCCCCGGAGCCGTGGCCTGGGCACTAGGAAGGCCGGGCCTCCCCGACTCCCGGGAGGAGGGGCTAGCCCAGTTGCGCCCTGGCCCCCAAACCCTCTGGTGCCATCTGCCTGTCTCGGCACTTCTGACTCCACAGAGCCTTTCCTACATCTGGGCTGCCTGCCGTGGCAAAGTGCAGGCGTGGGGTGAGGCCATGGCTTTGTCTTTCCAGGAAAAAATGAGCCCCTGGCCGAAGCAGCAGGCCCAGGCAGAGCCTTGAGCTTGAAGCCCAGTAGGTCTGTGGCCCTCAGGGCCACAGCCATGCTTTCAAGGCAGGGAAGCGGCCTGCAAGCTGAGTGGGATTGGGGGAGGGGAGGGAGACAGCTGAAGCCGAGTCCAGAAGGGCGGCGATGGAAGAGCTGCAGCTGGGTCAGAGCCTGGAGGGACGGCGGGGCCTTCACTGAGGACCCCCCCCCCCCCGAGGCCAGCCCTAGGCCCCGGGGGTCGCGCATGCGCCCTTGGCCTGTGCGGTGTGTGGGGGGTTGAACCCAAGCCCGCAGGGCTCCCGGAGCGGCCAGAGAAAGAAGGGCCCATGGAGAGGTAGGCGAGGTGGGCAGGGGGCGCCACCTTACTCTCCTCAGCTCCCTGAGGGAGAGAGACAGAGACAGAGACAGAGAGAGAGATCCCTGACCTCTGAGTCTCTGCCTCCACCGCTGGCTGGTGCCAACTCACGCGCCATCCCACTTCCAGCCATCACCCCCACGCCTGCCCCGGGGCCAGCCCCACCACAGAGAGGCCGGTTGGTTCCTGCTCACCTCTGTGCCGTCCCTTCCCGACCTGACCCCAGTGCAGGGGATAAGCTTCAGACAAGTCTTTCCATGTCCCTCTGCATGACAATAGACTTCCTCCCCTCTCCCATTCCACAGGCCCACCCGGGACATCCACCTTTGTCATTAGCTCAGGAGAGGATGCAAGATGAGAATCTCTGCTATTGTGTGGGGAGACTCAGTTTCCCGGGTTTCCCCCATGGACACATGTTCTTCAGCTGGGTCTGATTTTCTCCAGACAAGCTGTCTTGGGAAGGATTTGGCCAGCCCTAAGAACCTGAAGGGAAAGGGCGGAGGGGGGTTCTCTCTCTGCCCCCGACAGCCCCGAGCTGGGTCGGTCCCTCAGACCTGGCCAGGGGCAGCCCATCCCCCGGCGCCCTTCCCCGGGGCATCCAAGGGCAGGCTCGGCGCCAGCCCCACCCCGCTCGCCACTGCCCGACCATCGTCCTCCCTCGGGGGGCCTGGGCAGGACAGGGACCCGGCTGTGGGAGGCCTCCAGATCTCAGGCCTGGCACACCGTTTACCAGGCTGCTTCCTCCTCTGACGGGGGCCCAGCACACGCCCCAGGAGACTTGGCAGCCGCCCCCAGGGATCTAGCCTCTGGAACTCGTCCCCTTGGAAGGGGCCTGGCCCAGGTGCCAGGTTCGGCTGGTGGGCCAGCCTCCTTTGGAGAAAGCAGGCAAGCCGAGCCAGGCTTGCAGTGGCCTTGGAGTGACACCTGCCACCTCAGGCAGAGGGCCTCCCGCGTGCCCTCCATGGCGAGTTTCTCCCCGGAGCCGTGGCCTGGGCACTAGGAAGGCCGGGCCTCCCCGACTCCCGGGAGGAGGGGCTAGCCCAGTTGCGCCCTGGCCCCCAAACCCTCTGGTGCCATCTGCCTGTCTCGGCACTTCTGACTCCACAGAGCCTTTCCTACATCTGGGCTGCCTGCCGTGGCAAAGTGCAGGCGTGGGGTGAGGCCATGGCTTTGTCTTTCCAGGAAAAAATGAGCCCCTGGCCGAAGCAGCAGGCCCAGGCAGAGCCTTGAGCTTGAAGCCCAGTAGGTCTGTGGCCCTCAGGGCCACAGCCATGCTTTCAAGGCAGGGAAGCGGCCTGCAAGCTGAGTGGGAGTGGGGGAGGGGAGGGAGACAGCTGAAGAGCTGAAGCCGAGTCCAGAAGGGCGGCGATGGAAGAGCTGCAGCTGGGTCAGAGCCTGGAGGGAGGGCGGGGCCTTCACTGAGGACCCCCCCCCCCAGGCCAGCCCTAGGCCCCGGCGGTCGCGCATGCGCCCTTGGCCTGTGCGGTGTGTGGGGGGTTGAACCCAAGCCCGCAGGGCTCCCGGAGCGGCCAGAGAAAGAAGGGCCCATGGAGAGGTAGGCGAGGTGGGCAGGGGGCGCCACCTTACTCTCCTCAGCTCCCTGAGGGAGAGAGACAGAGACAGAGACAGAGAGAGAGATCCCTGACCTCTGAGTCTCTGCCTCCACCGCTGGCTGGTGCCAACTCACGCGCCATCCCACTTCCAGCCATCACCCCCACGCCTGCCCCGGGGCCAGCCCCACCACAGAGAGGCCGGTTGGTTCCTGCTCACCTCTGTGCCGTCCCTTCCCGACCTGACCCCAGTGCAGGGGATAAGCTTCAGACAAGTCTTTCCATGTCCCTCTGCATGACAATAGACTTCCTCCCCTCTCCCATTCCACAGGCCCACCCGGGACATCCACCTTTGTCTTTAGCTCAGGAGCGGATGCAAGATGAGAATCTCTGCTATTGTGTGGGGAGACTCAGTTTCCCGGGTTTCCCCCATGGACACATGTTCTTCAGCTGGGTCTGATTTTCTCCAGACAAGCTGTCTTGGGAAGGATTTGGCCAGCCCTAAGAACCTGAAGGGAAAGGGCGGAGGGGGGTTCTCTCTCTGCCCCCGACAGCCCCGAGCTGGGTCGGTCCCACAGACCTGGCCAGGGGCAGCCCATCCCCCGGCGCCCTTCCCCGGGGCATCCAAGGGCAGGCTCGGCGCCAGCCCCACCCCGCTCGCCACTGCCCGACCATCGTCCTCCCTCGGGGGGCCTGGGCAGGACAGGGACCCGGCTGTGGGAGGCCTCCAGATCTCAGGCCTGGCACACCGTTTACCAGGCTGCTTCCTCCTCTGACGGGGGCCCAGCACACGCCCCAGGAGACTTGGCAGCCGCCCCCAGGGCTCTAGCCTC
Source organism: Diceros bicornis minor (assembly GCF_020826845.1). Lineage (NCBI taxonomy): Eukaryota > Metazoa > Chordata > Mammalia > Perissodactyla > Rhinocerotidae > Diceros > Diceros bicornis. Next base: position 575,942 of record NW_026691111.1, on the reverse strand, counting down.
TGGAACTCGTCCCCTTGGAAGGGGCCTGGCCCAGGTGCCAGGTTCGGCTGGTCGGCCAGCCTCCTTTGGAGAAAGCAGGCAAGCCGAGCCAGGCTTGCAGTGGCCCTGGCGTGACACCTGCCACCTCAGGCAGAGGGCCTCCCGCGTGCCCTCCATGGCGAGTTTCTCCCCGGAGCCGTGGCCTGGGCACTAGGAAGGCCGGGCCTCCCCGACTCCCGGGAGGAGGGGCTAGCCCAGTTGCGCCCTGGCCCCCAAACCCTCTGGTGCCATCTGCCTGTCTCGGCACTTCTGACTCCACAGAGCCTTTCCTACATCTGGGCTGCCTGCCGTGGCAAAGTGCAGGCGTGGGGTGAGGCCATGGCTTTGTCTTTCCAGGAAAAAATGAGCCCCTGGCCGAAGCAGCAGGCCCAGGCAGAGCCTTGAGCTTGAAGCCCAGTAGGTCTGTGGCCCTCAGGGCCACAGCCATGCTTTCAAGGCAGGGAAGCGGCCTGCAAGCTGAGTGGGAGTGGGGGAGGGGAGGGAGACAGCTGAAGCCGAGTCCAGAAGGGCGGCGATGGAAGAGCTGCAGCTGGGTTAGAGCCTGGAGGGACGGCGGGGCCTTCACTGAGGACCCCCCCCCCCCCGAGGCCAGCACTAGGCCCCGGCGGTCGCGCATGCGCCCTTGGCCTGTGCGGTGTGTGGGGGGTTGAACCCAAGCCCGCAGGGCTCCCGGAGCGGCCAGAGAAAGAAGGGCCCATGGAGAGGTAGGCGAGGTGGGCAGGGGGCGCCACCTTACTCTCCTCAGCTCCCTGAGGGAGAGAGACAGAGACAGAGACAGAGAGAGAGATCCCTGACCTCTGAGTCTCTGCCTCCACCGCTGGCTGGTGCCAACTCACGCGCCATCCCACTTCCAGCCATCACCCCCACGCCTGCCCCGGGGCCAGCCCCACCACAGAGAGGCCGGTTGGTTCCTGCTCACCTCTGTGCCGTCCCTTCCCGACCTGACCCCAGTGCAGGGGATAAGCTTCAGACAAGTCTTTCCATGTCCCTCTGCATGACAATAGACTTCCTCCCCTCTCCCATTCCACAGGCCCACCCGGGACATCCACCTTTGTCATTAGCTCAGGAGAGGATGCAAGATGAGAATCTCTGCTATTGTGTGGGGAGACTCAGTTTCCCGGGTTTCCCCCATGGACACATGTTCTTCAGCTGGGTCTGATTTTCTCCAGACAAGCTGTCTTGGGAAGGATTTGGCCAGCCCTAAGAACCTGAAGGGAAAGGGCGGAGGGGGGTTCTCTCTCTGCCCCCGACAGCCCCGAGCTGGGTCGGTCCCTCAGACCTGGCCAGGGGCAGCCCATCCCCCGGCGCCCTTCCCCGGGGCATCCAAGGGCAGGCTCGGCGCCAGCCCCACCCCGCTCGCCACTGCCCGACCATCGTCCTCCCTCGGGGGGCCTGGGCAGGACAGGGACCCGGCTGTGGGAGGCCTCCAGATCTCAGGCCTGGCACACCGTTTACCAGGCTGCTTCCTCCTCTGACGGGGGCCCAGCACACGCCCCAGGAGACTTGGCAGCCGCCCCCAGGGCTCTAGCCTCTGGAACTCGTCCCCTTGGAAGGGGCCTGGCCCAGGTGCCAGGTTCGGCTGGTCGGCCAGCCTCCTTTGGAGAAAGCAGGGTAGCCGAGCCAGGCTTGCAGTGGCCCTGGCGTGACACCTGCCACCTCAGGCAGAGGGCCTCCCGCGTGCCCTCCATGGCGGGTTTCTCCCGGAGCCGTGGCCTGGGCACTAGGAAGGCCGGGCCTCCCCGACTCCCGGGAGGAGGGGCTAGCCCAGTTGCGCCCTGGCCCCCAAGCCCTCTGGTGCCATCTGCCTGTCTCGGCACTTCTGACTCCACAGAGCCTTTCCTACATCTGGGCTGCCTGCCGTGGCAAAGTGTAGGCGTGGGGTGAGGCCATGGCTTTGTCTTTCCAGGAAAATATGAGCCCCTGGCCGAAGCAGCAGGCCCAGGCAGAGCCTTGAGCTTGAAGCCCAGTAGGTCTGTGGCCCTCAGGGCCAGAGCCATTCTTTCAATGCAGGGAAGCGGCCTCCAAGCTGAGTGGGAGGGGGGAGGGGAGGGAGACAACAGCTGTAGCCGAGTCCAGCAGGGCGGCGATGGAACAGCTGCATCTGGGTCAGAGCCTGACGGGAGGTCAGGGCCTTCACTGAGGACCCCCGATGCGCCCTTGGCCTGTGAGGGGTGTTGGAGTGTGTGGCGGGTTTAACCCAAGCCCGCAGGCCTCCCGGAGCGGCCAAAGAAAGAAGGGCCCATGGAGAGGTAGGCGAGGTGGGCAGGGTGTGCCACCTCTGACCCCCGGCTAAGGGTCTCACGCGTGCCCTTCCTGGTGGATTTCTCCCTGGGGCCTTAGCCTGAGCACTAGGAAGGCCATGCCTCCCCGACTCCCTAGAGGAGGGTCTTGCCCAGTTTGGCCATTGTCACACTGGCCACATTTCTGACCTTCCCTAGTCAAACTCACTTCTTCCTGTGAATCCCTGCACCAGGGCGCCTTCTCCTTGTCACACTAACTGTTCCCAGACCTAGGCAGGGGTGCTAACACTTGTCATTCTGGTCACAGCAAAGTTCTGAAATGCCTCAGGGAGGCCTTTCAGAAGCACCTAGCACAGTCTCTACCATCACCGATCTCCCATCAGAAGAGCATTACATGTTTTGCGCATCCTTCCTCCCATAGAGATAAAATGAGTGCATGAGGAAGAGCTGTCTGCTTTGTCGGAAGCTGAGGCAACTCCTTCTGGTAATACCAGTCACACGACTGTCTCTTCCAGGCCAAATTTTTCCCACCACGAGTCCATTGTTTAAGGAAACTTTCATTTCCTCTCTTTCATGGGTCTGGTTTCCCCCAAGAACACAGTGAACCATCCCCTCGCCCTGTGCTGCATCACCATAATCCCACAGCCCGAAGATATGCACAAAGTTAAATCACCACCATATCCTGAATTCAGGCACTGCTGAGACCTTCCCATCAATGTTGTCATTCAATGGTGACTCCTGAGGACACCTTTCCCCTGAGACCCACTCCCAACCTGTCCTCAGCTTCTTACAGTAACACCGAAATTTCCTCAGAATTCTCCCAACCTGGGCAAGAAACATTCTGAAATGTTCTCTGTATTAATTTTCAGGGACTGGGGACATTGGTAGATGTAATTTGAGTGTGTATGTGCAGTAGTTTCTACGCAGGTATCCTGTTTTTCAGACACATATAAAATAGTGTGGCTACTCAATGCACCAAGAAAATGGATAACTGATCAAATTTTTTCATGATGTGAAGTCTTTAGAGAGTAAATGTCACTGTTAAGAGCGCAGACTATGGAGCTAACTCCTCATGTCCAAATTCCAGCTGCATCCCTTACTAGGTATTTGTATTGGCAGAGTTATTTACCTGATTGGTGCCTCAGTTTCTTCATCTCTCAGTTGGCAATAATGATCAGCATACCTACTTTGTAGGTTTATGGAGAGTATTAAAGGAGTTAATGTTTGAAAAATGCTTGGAACACCTAGTGTATTGCCAGTGCTGTACCTATATATTAGAAATAAAATTTAGAAATTCTTCTGACACTGCCTGTGAGCCCCAGAGTGTGAGACTGTTGCCTGGATGTATGTAGAAAGCACTCCATGACATACGATGAATAAATGAGTGAACAACATTGGCGAATGCATTACCAATGTCACCTATGTCACCCTACAGGCATTCCCAAGCTGAACCACATGCAGACATTCCTGCTCTGTCCTGCATCACATTCCCTGGAGGAATCACTGGGGCTTCTTAGACCCTAGTAACCGTGCCCACTAAAGGTTCTTTTCTGTCAGCAAACCCCAGTCTTTGTCCAATTGCTGCAGCTCACAGGGTCTGCACTCTGATCCTTGTCTTCACTCGAGGGAGACGTGCCATCCCCAGAGCTGGGCACACGCAGAGGCTGAGCCTTGGAGAAAATGATTCCCTGGCCCTGGGGCAGGTAGAAGAGCGAAGGGACAGAGTGGGATTTGGGGAAAATCCTCCAGGTGTTTTCAGAAGGGATGGAGGCAGGGGATGTGTCAGCAAGAACTGGTCTGGTTGGTGGGCCTTGGTGGTTAAATAGTAGGGGCGCTGAGAAATTTCATAGGTTCTAGCATAATACAATCAATATAATGGTCATGAAATCAGAATCAGCCTAATTAAGGCCAAGTTAACCCAATGTCAGCTGTTCCCTGACTCTCTAATCCAGTAGTGACTTATAATAAGGGTATTAGTGTTCTATCATCTCCTTTTCATTGATTGGCTAGAGTAATTATTCTTTACATAGCCTGTCTGTTTTTACATAGTAAAGAAAAAGTGAGTTTTAAAACAACTCTCCTTGGAAAAGTCTCCCTAACATATTGAATTAATAACAGAAGCCACGACAGGAAATTCACCACATATCTTGAGCTTTGGTCTCTGGTTTTAGATCTTCCTAACTGGTAAATTACCTTGACTTCTGCCTTCTTTCTTGAGATTAGTGCATTTAGGACTAAGTAGGAGTGCAACCTCATGCCATGTGAGAAGTGGTGACTCTGGGAAGAGGTTTGTTTCATTCTGTCAGTGTGTGTGTGTGTGTGTGTGTGTGTGTGTATGACAGTTTTTGCTGCATCTTGCACTGTGGGCCAGTGTAGACTCCTTTTCTAGGGAAAAAATTTCCCTAACCACTTTCTCCGGACTTTCTTTTCACTGGTGGCTTCCTCGGCACTGTCCAATAGTAACATTAAGCACTCTATATTATAGAATTTAATTTTTTTCTTCATAGCCACATTTTAAAAAATGAAAGCAAACAGGTGAAGCTAATTTTAATAGTATATTTTAACCCACTAGAACCAAGATATCATCAATGTGGGTGCAGTCTATACAAAAATTAATAATGAGAAAGTTTACCTTTTTTTCCTGGGTTTCATAAATCCAGTGTGTACTTCCCACTCTCAGCACAATCTCCATTTGGAAGTTGAGTTTTTTCATACATTCTCTGTACTGAGATTTAATGTTCACAGTCGTCAAATAAGAGTCACTAGGAGTGGGGTGGATGATAATTTCACTACTGATTTAAGCTCTAATGGAGCTATGAACACCAAGTGGTCAATGGGTTAATCAAATGAATAGTCATATAGTACAGAAGAATGGTACCATTTGGGATTTAGAAAAAGACTGGGGACCGTGTGTCCTGACAGGGGGCACCAGGGCTTTTCTTGTTGAGAGTGACAAGGACAAAAAGAGAATAAAGTCATACTCATAAGTGTCTAACAACATGAGGGAGAAGAAATGACCTGCCGTAGTCCTGAGTTTTGACCTCGAGCTTTCTGTTCTTTACCCAAATCTCTTTGATGATGTCCCAGGACACAGGTCAGATTAATCCCCACAGGGAAAGAGGGAGGGTAGAAGTACAAGGCATCTGACATAATTGTCCTGGGAAAGCAGGCTTCATTTATCACTCTGATCCACATTCACAATTTATTTTTATAGGGTAAGAGGAAAAGAAGTATGAGGGTCAAATCATCACAGAGGAAGCGACATGATTGTGGAAACCAATCCAACCCAAAGCCTGGTTTGAGCATCTCCATCCCTTTGAGGATGTCCAGTTACATATTCAAGAGGCCAGTTACTAGAATCACATCCTATCCTGGCAAAGAGGTCAGATGCCATCAATGGGAGGAAACGTCGGAGCAACCCCAACAACTCTGCTGGCAGAAGGAAAGGAGATCTTTCCTGTATCTCCAGGCCTGCAGAGTGCAGGAGAACTGTTAAGTCCTTTGGACCTTGCCAAAGCCCTGCTGAGTCTTGCACCTAGTTGCACAGATGCATCCCTGCCAGGTGTGTTCACAGGTGGTCTGAACTCCAGCCCCATGCCCACCCCTGCCTGGTCTTCAGATTCAGCAGAGACGATCCCAGGAGCTGGTCTGTACATCCCACAGCTCCTTTGCAAACAACTTCTGGTGACTGAGGAGGATATCAGGAAACAGGAAAAAAAAAGTGAAGACGGCAAGAGAGAGACTGGCGGTAGCACTGAGGCAGAGAGACTTGCTAGCGAGGCAGGGAGAGTGAGGGGCCAAGAAGGACGTCCCGACAAACACGATGAAGAAAAGACAAGACGGTGCAGATGACATGGAGCTCACACTACATTAATGCCTCTGCAGGGCTCCTGATGTCTTCTTGCTTTGAGCTCTTGAGACTTTAGTATATACCAATAGTTTTCTTTTCTTTGATTCCTTTGCATGACAGAGAAGATACAGACAGTGATCCTTCTGAGGTGAGAGATTGGGTTTCAGGTGAGGAGAGAAAGGAGAGCTTTTCTTCTCATTTTGTTCTCTCATTTTCCTTTCCTGAGTGTTATGCATTTGTATTTTAAGATCAACAGAAAGTTATTACAGTCAGGGGATTCTTTAGAGTTTTGCCCTCACAGTCACAGAGAAAACCTACCTAGTCCAAATGGATTGTCCTTTTTGTGTAATATTCCAATAGATTCCAACATATTTCACTAAAGAGCTGTTATATCTGTCTTCTCAAAAAAGACACCTACTTCTGGGTCTCTATTTTTCTGGTATTTGTTGCATGTTGAATCACAGTTGCATATAATGAAATACTGGATTGTCCCTTTTTTTAGATTTATATGTGTTGGAAATTTGATTCATGAAAATTGATATGCCATTGTGGTATCATGCTCTCAGGAGAATGACTGTTTTCAGCATCACAAGTCTCACAATAAGCCAGTGTGTTGGGATTTGTCTATTTGCCTGATCGAGTACGTTGCACTCTTCAAATCCTCTTTATCATTACTTACTTTTGTCCCACAGATTTATCAGTTTCTGAGAACAATGTGTTAAACAATAATAGAGTATCTTAGTACTTATATCTTCCATAAAAAATGAGTTATTTTTTAGCTAAATCTTCTCTCCTCTATTCTTCCATGTGGTAATCATCTGGAATTTTGGTGCGAATGTGTTTTTAATGTCTTGTTTTAAAACTAATACTAAATTAGACAGACTGTTTTTTCCTTTCCTCGTGACTCCTGTTATGTTTTCCTGGGTTCACATTTCTTCCTCCTGATGTACATTCTTTACCAGTTCTTTCACTGCAGGCCTGTGGGAGGTCAACTTTGAGTCTGTTTGTAGGTCAGATAACGTCTTTCTTTCTTTGACACATAGTTTGAATAGGCATTTAATTTAGCTTTGGAGTAATTTTTTTCCTTCTTTGTCAAGTTATTTAATATTTCTGAGCCTCCATATCTTTAGATTAAAATGGGAATAAAACCCTAAAAATGGTGACTGTAACTGAGATAATACACGCAGAGCATGCCAGTCATGTTGCTTAGCAGAAATTAAATAATCAATAATGATTATTATTAATCATTATAATGATATTATTATAATAATGTAATATATAATAATATATTAATGTATAATAATAATTATAAGTTAATTTATAATTATAATGTACAGTGTATAATGTAGGCAATGTATAATAATAATATATTAATATTATTAATCATTATAATCCTCAGAGTGTGCATTCTCAGAGAATCACTGCTTAAGATTGAGAATATGAAGCTCACACACAAAAAGTCTGAGAGAGTGGCATGACCATGACTTTAATTCTCAGCCCTTGGGTATCTTCAGCTGTGGTCATCTGCACAGTGTGTGCAGATAATGTAATCTGTTCCCACAGACCCACAGCAGAACAGCGCAGCCTGTCTCATGCTTGGGATGCTCTGGGCTGCTTTTTGGGGAGCCTCTGCTGTGAGGCTAGTTGGACTCTGTACAGAGAAAGATGAAAAAAGACTCTTTCTTTTCCCTCAGATTTCTCCCCCCGAGTTTTATTCACTTTTACATCCAGAGCAGATACTCTCTTCCCAGAGCCTTGGTGTTACTCTGGGATTCAGGCTTCCCAGACACCTAGTCATTTCAGCTCCCAAGGCCCAAGGTGACTGCAGAGTCATGTCTCACCCACTCCTCCCATCTTGGTCTGTTTCCCGTCATGGAGGACCCATGAGTGGGGAGAGGAGCCATCGAGGGAGATTGATCTGGAAGTCCTGGTGAATCTGAGCTTCAGAGAATGAAGCAGAAAAGGGGAACTTGAGACTGCCAGGCCTTCAGTGGGGGAGGAATATGGAGGAACCGAGAGGGGTGTGATGGCTGCACAGAGTCAAGGGGAGGGATGTTCCAAAGTTTCCTAAGAGAAGGGAAACCTTGCACTGAAGTGGAGATTCGATTTTACATGATGGCAATGTCTGTGCTGGTTTCACCAATTCTGGTGTCCCTGAGGGATGAACTGGTGTGACACCACAGGACAGAAGTTGCAGTTACTTTCAGGACTTAAAGAAGGTGAAATCTTTCAGCTTAGGCCCCTGTGAGCCAGTCAGGGGCCAAGTCTAGAAAGGCTTGGAGCCTGAGTCCATCCAATGTGATTTCATTCTGTTCCAGCCAAGCTCCTCTGGACCCAAGCTGGGAAAAGGGGACCTCAGATCTAGTCAGATCTAGTCATCGCAGCTTCCATAGGTTGCCATGAGGCAGGTAATAGCCCAGGCGCCGTCACTGGACCTCATAGTCGCCCTCCTTCTTCCGCTGGCAGACAGTGACTTGTGAGGTGAGGAGAGCACATCAGAATGTTCCAGTCAGTTGCCCAGTATGGGAGACTCCAGGGGAAGGAGATGTCAAAGTCACAGAGACCCGATGTCTCCTGTGTCTCCCTCTTCCTTTTGTCCACTTAATTTTCACCCTCAGTCCTTCTTTTCCTTCCCTTTTCCCTCTCTTGGCTCTCTCTTCCTCTCTTTCCCCTACATGTTCTAACTTAATTGAGGTATTAACGACATACAATTAACTGCATACATTTAAAGTGAACAATTTGATACATTTTGATTATAACTTAGTCAACCAACACCACAATCAAGAAAAGGAATGCCCATCCTCCCCAAATTTCCTCATGCTCATTTTAATTCCTCCTTTCCTGCCGTTTGCAAACACATTCTCATTCCCAGGCAACCAGTGATCCGGTATATGTCCCTATAGATTTTCCTGTATTTTCCAAGAATTTTTATAAATGGGATCATATACTATGTACTCATTTTTTTACTGGCTTCTTTCACTCAGCATAATTATTCTGAGATTTATGCTTGTCACTGCATGTACTATGAATTCATTCCTATCCCCATCCCTTCCCTGGCAGCACTGTGCACACACCCGAGCACTTCCCAGGTTGGCATGAGAGCCAATAGTACTGCTGCATCCCCAAAAGTAGGAAGGCGCCTTGGCGCAACTCTGGGAGGGGTTGGCAGCAGCCCTGGACCCACGCATGAATGCTTTCCTGGATGGTTGGAAAGCCCACCGTGCCACTGGAGTCCCAATGATTGGCCAATGCTCAGAACCCTTGAAGAAGACCCACCCACCAAGCACAGAGGCTGGCATGAGCATAAGAAAAGGCAGCAGCAGATATATGTGCACATGCAAATGCTTTCCCAGATGGCACAAATACCCATAGTAGTGCTGTGGTCACACAACTGGATACGTGCCTCCGTGTGGCGGCAACTCTGAGCCCAGTGTGAATGCTTTCTCAGCGGGTAGGAACACCCACGGTACCCATGCAACTTCCAGCATATGGGGTGGGATCAGAAACACAGCTCATGCTTCCCCCACAGTGGTAGCAGTTGGAATCTGTGACCTGATACTACCACAAATATGCAGGCAAAAGATTAGTTCATCAAACACCATAAGAAACTACAGTAAAAATTCAAAGCAGAAGGAAATGACAAGTCTCCAGAAACCAACCTTGAAGTCACAGAAATTTACAATCTAAATGACAGAGAATTCAAAATAACTGTCATAAAGAAACTCACCAAGTTACAAGAATGTTCAGACAGTTCGATGAACTCAAAATAAAATTAATGAGGAAAAGGAATACTTCAGCAAAAAGAATGAAACTATTAAAAAAAAAGCAGAAATTCTGGATATGAAGAACATAATTAATGAGATAAAAAAGAATCTAGAATCCTTAAAAAATAGATCTGATGTTATGGATGAAAGAATTAGTGATTTAGAGGATAGAAATATAGAAATGCTTCCAATGGACGAAGAGAGAGGACTCAGATTTTTAAAAAATGAAGGAATTCTTGGAGAAATATATGACTCAATTATAAAAGCAGCCTAAGAATTATACGTATTCCAGAGGGAGAAAAGAGGGAGAAAGGAGCAGAGAGCTTGTTCAAAGAATAATAGCTGAGAACTTCCCAAATCTGGGGAAGAACCGGACTTACAAATACATGAAGCCAACAGAATGCCTAATTACATCAATGCTAAAAGCCTTTCTCCAAGGCATATAATAGTAAAATTGGCAAAAGCCAATGGCAAAGAAAAAAAATTAAGGGAAGCAAGACAGAAGAAAATAACCTAAAAATGAACCCCTATCAGGCTTTCAGCATGTTTCTTGGTAGAAACTTTACAGGCAAGGAAAGAATGGAATGATATATTAAAAATACTGAAAGACAAAAACTTTCAGCCAAGAATATTCTATCCAGTGAAACGATCCTTATGATACAATGGAGAAATAAAAGTTTTCCCAGATAAACAAAGGCTGAGGGAGTTCATCGCCACTAGATCTCCCATACAAGCAATGATCAAGAACGCCCTCATACCTGAAACAAAAAGAAGGCAAATGTCTACAAAGCTTTGAGCAAAGAGATAAATAGACAGACAAAATCAGAAAGCTACAGCTCTGTTTCACAACAGGGTAGCAAATACTTAATTATAACTTAAAAGAAGAAGGGAAGGAAAGCATCAAAAGTAACTATAAACACTTCAGCTTAGTCACAAATGCACAACACAAAAATAAATAACTTGTGACAACAATAACTCAGAAGGAGAAGAGGAAAGGGATGGAACCTGCTTAGACTAATGGAGATAAGAGTCTCTCAGAAGATGGACTATGTCATCTATGAGATCTTCATACAAACCTCACAGTAACCAGCAAACAAAAAGTCAGAGCAGAGCCATAGATCATAAAAAAAGATAAAACCTCCACAGAAAACCCCCAAAATGAAATGGTAGTCAGAAACACAAAGGAAGAGAAACAATGGAAATATAGATTAGGTGGGATTAAGCCCTCATGTATCAATAATCATTCTAAATGTAAATCGATTGAATTCTCCAATCAACAGACACAGAGTGGTGTGGTGGATTAGAAAACAAGACCCAACAATACGCTGCCTCCAGGAAACACATCTGAGCACAAAAAACAAACAGGCTCAGAATGAATGGATGGGAGACAATACTGCAAGCAAATGGCAAATAAAAGAAAGTAGGTGTTTCCATACTTATATCAGACAAAGCAGACTTCAAGATAAAAAAAGACTATGAGAGACAAAGAGGGGCAGTATATAATGATAAAGGGGACTTTCCACCAAGAGGACATAACACTTATAAAGATATATGCACCTAACACAGCAGCACAAAAGAATATAAAGCAACTATCAATAGACCTAAAGGGAGAAATTAACAGCAACACAATAATAGCAGGGGACCTGAACAACCCACTTACATCTATGGATAGATCATGCAGAGAAAGGCAACAAGTAAATAGTGGAATTAAACGAAACATATGATCAGATGAACTTAATTGATATATAGAGAGCATACCCTCCCAAAACAGCAGAATACACATTCTTCTTAAGTGCACATGGAACCTTCTTAAAGATATACCATATGTTGTGAAACAAGGCAAGCCTGAATAAATTTAAGATTGAAATCATATCAAGCTTCTTTTCTGACCATAATGCTATGACACTAGAAATCAACTACAAGAAAAAAGATGGGGAAGTCACAAATATGTGGAGACTAAAGAACACACGACTGAAGAACCATTGGATCAATGAACAAATCAAAGGAGAAATCAAAAAATACCTGAAGACAAAGGAAAATGAAAAGACAACCAAACAACTCTTATGGGATGCAGCAAAAGCAGTTCTAAGAAGGAAATTCATAGCAATGCAAGCGCACCTCAACAAACAAGAAAAATACCAAATAAGTAACCTTAAACTACACCTAATAGAACCAGAAAATGAAGAACAAATGAAGCCCAAAGTCAGCAGAATGAAGGAAATAATAAAAATTAGAGCAGAAATAAATGAATTAGAGACTAAAAAAACAGTAGAAAGGATCAATGAAACAAAGAGCTGGTTCTTTGAGAAGACTGAAACAAAATTGACAGACCCTTAGCCAGACTCACTAAGAAAAAAAGAGAGAAGCCTCAAAGACCTAAAATTAGAAATTAAAGAGGAGAAATTACAACAGATACCACAGAAATCAAAAGGACAATAAGAGATGGGCCGGCCCCGTGGCTTGGTGGTTAAGTGCACGCGCTCCGATGCTGGCGGCCCGGGTTCGGATCCTGGGCACGCACCGAGGCACCACTTCTCCGTCCATCCTGAGGCTGAGTCCCGCATACAGCAACTAGAAGGATGTGCAGCTATGACATACGACTATCTACTGGGGCTTTGGGGGAAAAAATAAATAAATAAAATCTTTAAAAAAAAAAAAATTGTTTGGGCCGGCCCCGTGGCTTAGCGGTTAAGTGCGTGCGCTCCGTTGCTGGCGGCCAGGGTTCGGATCCCGGGTATGCACCGATGCACCGCTGCTGAGGCAGCGTCCCACATACAGCAACTAGATGGATGTGCAGTTATGACATACAACTATCTACTGGGGCTTTGGGGGGAAAAAATAAATAAATAAAATCTTTATTAAAAAAATAATAAAATAAAAAGGACAATAAGAGAATACACTGAACAATTTACATGCCACCAATTTCGATAACCTAAAAGAAATAGATAAATTCTTAGATTCTTACAACCTCCCAAAACTGAATCAAGAAGAAATAGAGAAAATGAACAGACCAATCACAAGTAAAGATATCAAAATGGTCATCAAAACCCTCCCAAAAAAACAGAAGTCCAGGACCGGATGGCTTCTCTGGAGAATTCTACCAAATATTCAAACAAGATTTAATACCTATGCTTCTCAAACTATTCCAAACAGTTGAAGAAGATGGAACACTTCCTAATTCATTCTATGAGGCCAAAATCACTCTGACAGCAAAAGCAGGCAAGGACAGCACAAAGAAGGAATATTACAGGCCAATATCACTGATGAACACAGATGCAAAAATCCTCAACTAAATATCAGCAAATCGAACACAGCAGTATATTAAAAAGATAATATACCATGATCAAGTGGAATTTATACCAGAGATGCAGGGATGGGTCAACATCCGCAAATCAATCAATGTGATACACCATATTAAGAAAATGAGGAATAAAAATCACATGATCCTCTCCACAGATGCAGAGAAAGGATTTGACAAGATCCAACATCCATTTATGATAAAAACTCTCAATAAAATAGGTATAGAAGGAACGTACCTCAACACAATAAAGACCATATATCACAAACCCACAGCCAACATCATACTTAATGGCGAAAAACTTAAAGCCATTCCTCTGAGAACAGGAAGAAGACAAAGGTGCCCACTCTCGCCACTCGCATTCAACATAGTACTGGAGGTTTTGGCCAGAGCAATTAGACTGGAAAAAGAAATAAAAGGAATCCCAATTGGAAAAGAAAAAATGAAACTCTTGCTGTTTGCAGATGACATGATTGTAAATATAGAAAACCCTGAAGAATCCATCAGAAAACTATTAGAAATAATCAACAACTACAGCAAAGTTGCAGCGTACAAAATCAACTTACAAAAAGCAGTTGCATTTCTATACCCTAACAATGAACTAACAGAAAGAGAACTCAAGAATACAATCCCATTTACAATTGCAACAAAAAGAAAAAAGTGTCTAGGGATAAATTTAACCAAAGAGGTTAAAGACCTATACAATGAAAACTATAAGACATTATTGAAAGAAATCAATGATGACCTGAAGTAATGGGAAGATATTCCATGCACATGGATTGGAAGAATAAACACAGTTAAAATGTCCATATTACCTAAAGTAATCTACAGATTCAAAGCAATCCCAATCAGAATCCCAATGACATTCTTCATAGAAACAGAACACAGAATCCTAAAATATATATGGAATAACAAAAGACCTCAAATAGACAAAGAAATCCTGAGAAGAAAGAACAAAGCTGGTGGCATCACAATCCTAACTTGAAAATATATTACATAGCTATAGTAATCAAAATGGCACAGTACTGGCACAAAAACAGACTCATAGATCAATGGAGCAGAACTGAAAGCCCAGAAAAAAAACCACACATCTGTGGTCAGTTAATCTCTGACAAAGGAGCCAAGATCATACAATGGAGAAAGGAAAGTCTCTTCAATAAATGCTGTTGGGAAAACTGGACAGCCACATGCAAATGAATGAAAGTAGATCATTATCTTCTACCATACACAAAAATTAACTCGAAATGGATAAAAGACTTGAATCTAACACTTGAAACCATAAAACTCCTAGAAGCAAATATACGCAGTGCAGTCTTTGACATCGGTCTTAGCAGCATCTTTTCCAATACCATGTCTACTCAGGCAAGGGAAAGAAAAGAAAAAATATACAAATGGGACTACATGGGACTAAAAGCCTTCTGCAAGGCAAAGGAAATGATGAACAAAACGAAAAGACAGGGCCGGCCCCGTGGCTTAGTGGTTAAGTGTGCGTGCTCCGCTACTGGCAGCCCAGGTTCGGTTCCCGGATGCGCATAGACGCACCTCTTGTCCGGCCATGCTGAGGCCGCATCCCACATACATCAACTACAAGGATCTACAACTATGACATACAACCATCAACCGGGACTTTGGGGGAAAAAAAAGGAGGAGGATTGGCAATAGATGTTAGCTCAGAGCCGGTCTTCCTCAGAAAAAAAGTGGAGGATTAGCACGGATGTTAGCTCAGGGCTGATCTTCCTCACAAAAAAAAAAAAAAAAGGAAAAGACAACCCACCAACTGGGATAAAATATTTGCAAATCATATATCTGACAAGGGGTTAATCTCCAAAATATATAAACAACTCATACAACCCAACAACAAAAAAACAGATAATCCAATCTAAAAATGGGCAGAGGATATGAACAGACATTTTTCCAAAGAAGATATACAAAAGGTCAACAGACACATGAAAAGATGTATAACATCACTAATTGTTAGGGATATTCAAATCAAAACTACAATGAGAGATCACCTTACACCTGTCAGAATGGCTATAATTCCCAAGACAAAAAATAACAAATGTTGGAGAGGATAAGGAGAAAAGGGCACCCTCACACACTGCTGGTGGGAATGCAAACTGGTGCAGCCACCAGGGAAAACAGTATGGAGATTTCTCAAAAACTTAAAAATAGAAATAGCATACCTTTCAGCTATCCCACTACTGGGTATTTATCCAAAGAAATTGAAATCAACAATTCAGAGATTTATGCACCCCTGTGTTCACTGCGGCATTATTTACAATAGCCAAGACATGGAAGCAACCCAAGTGCCCTGCTACAGATGAATAGATAAAGAAGATGTGGTATATATACAATGGAATACTACTAAGCCAGAAAAAAAAGACAAGATCATCCTGTATGCAACAACCTGGATGGACCTTGAGGGTATGAAGTTAAATGAAATAAGCCAGACAAAGACAAATATGCCTGATTTCACTCATATGTAGAAGATAAACATATACAGGGATAAAGAGAACAGATTAGTGCTTACCAGAGGGGCTGGGGGCTGGGGCTGGGGGTTGTGTGAAAGAGTTAAAGGGGCACATATGCATGGTGATGGATAAAAGTTAGACTACTGGTGGTGAGTAGGATGCAGTCTATACAGAAATTCACAGATAATAATGAACACCCGAAATTACACAATGTTAAAACCCTTTATAATTTCAATAAAATAATTAAAAAAGAAAAAAAATAATTCATTCTTTTTTATGGTTGAATAGTATTCCACTGTGGGGATATACCACACTTTGTGTATCCGTTCACCAGTAGATGGACATTTGGGTTGTTTTCCGTTTTTGTCTACTATAAATTGGTTGTTATCAACATGTGTGTACAAGTCTGTGTATAGACATACGGGTTTATTTCCCTTGGATGGATTCCTAGGGGAGGAATGGCTGGGTAGACGTATATAATTATTAAAGATGCATCCAAGCTATTTTTCACCAGCACTCGATGAGAGTTTCAGTGACTTGACATCTTCAACAACACTTGCTATAGTCAGTTTTTTTAATTATAGCCATTCTCAAGTATGGTGGAATCTCATGATGACTGTCACTTACATTTCCCCAATGACTCATGTAGTGAAGGAGAAGGCAAGCCACACACAGACTGGGAGAAAACATCTGCAAAACATATCCCTAGAAAAGGATGTGTATTTTTAATATATAAAGAGGTCTTACAACCCAATAGTAAGAAGACAAGCAACACGTCATGGCTTACCAGCAGACAGCAGATCAGGCCTGTGATGAGCACCAGGATTCCCGCCAAACAGCTGAGGATGAGGGCCCAGACAGGGTGGTCTGGGGAGACATGTGCTGGGGTGAGCCACCTCCTGTCATCGCCCCAAGGCTCCTGCTGACCCCACTGTGCCTCAACCATCCTTGACAAGGGTTGGCCAACTCTCCTCATCATCCAAGATGCTGTGCGCATGGTTCTCTTAGATGAGGCACAGCATCAAGATGCTCGCCCCCTACCGTGGGCTGGGGCTTCCTGCAGGTTTACCAGGCTTATCAGTCAAGGTGTCATCTCTATTGGGAGAATATTCTGGAAATGAATGAAATGGAGAAGGCATGTGAATGTGTTTCACTCTTTTTAATTAAACTTTTTAGACGCAGAAAAATAAACGGAACAGTCTCATAAACATCCATCATCTAATTTAACCATGTATATTCCATCTAATTAAAACAATATTTCATCAATGTATAAACTATTAACACTTGCCACCCTTGATTCCTACCATGTTTTCAATGAAATATTAAAGTCAAGTAGACATCATGATGTTTCAACCCATTTTAGTTTCCATCTCTAAAAAGTGAGCACACTTTGCTACAAAATCCAAGACCATTATCACAGAACAAAAATGTAATAAATTAAACCAAATTCATACCTCTGGGCACAGAGGACTGCATTTGGGCTGGACTTTCTTATGACGGCCGGGAGGAGAATGGGTCATCACAGTTGGCAAGCCTATGGGATCTCTCTAAATTTGTAAATTCCCACTCAAAAGTGTTCTTCCGTGCCTAGAAACACATTCATCCCCTTCTCCTTTATCTATTTGCTTAATATTAATTTTCTAGGATTAAGCTACAATGTAATATCCTGCAGGAAGTCTTCTCTGATTTCCACCTGCAAGTATGAGTTTGTTCACATCAAATAATTGATAAATTTCAATTCTCTATTCTTGTTATTGCCAGCTACAACATAAACTCCAGGAGGGTAGGACACACAGCACCCAGTGGGCATGGGGGGAGGGGTGCAGGTCCCCCTACTTGTACCTCTATCCAGACAACCTCTTAGAGGTGTGCTGTCTGATATGCAGCAGCAACAAGTCTCTTTTTAAATTAACATTAATTTTAGTTACATAAAATACAAATTCTAGTACCTCAGTAACATTAAATATCAGTAACAATAAAGACCAGTCACAATACCATCCTTCGAGGACTCAACAGCCACATGCAGCTATGCACTGGACAGCACAGATAGAACATTCCACCACTGCAGAAAGTTCCAGCGCATTGGTGCTCATCTAGAGTGGGACTTGGCAAACTATATCCTGTGGATCAGGAACCACATGACCCCCAAACCAGTAAGTCTGCTTCACACACAGCTGGAGTCCCTCACTGACCATCTGGCCCAGTGGCTCTCAGTGCAGAGATAAGGAAACAAAAGTCCAGAGAGGGGAGGTGATTAGTTTGAGGTCACAGAGCTGTCTAGGAGAAGGTGAGGGCCTCCTATACTACACTGGTGTCCTTTTCTCTCTCTCAATGGTGGGTAAAGACTGGGGGACTATGTCACCTCCTGCCAGCCTGAGAAAGTTCAATGATCTCTCAGCCCCAGGCATCCAGAGTCCCCAGAAAGGCCTCACTTCCTTTTCCAATGACCAGGGAGCCTTACCATCCCCAAGGACACTCTTCCTGTCCAGAGTCAAGTTCTGCAGCTGGGTACCATTCTGGGTCAGCCGCAGGAATTCCTCATAGATGGCAACTCTGTCCAGTCTCCGTACCAAGGTGGCAAGGTACACAGGGAGTCCACTCCAGTGTGGTTACTATGGGGGACAGACCTGGAAGGGCACAAAGGATGAACAAGGGTGCCTGGAATTCTACCCTGATTCTAGATTCCCTGCTTCTGGGTCCTGTCCAAGAGGACTTTTTGCAATAATGTAAACACTTTCTGCACTACCAAATACACTCATTATTAGCCCCATGTTGTTATCGAGCACTTAAAATGTGGCTAGTGTGTGTGAGTGAGGAACTGAATTTCTCATGTAATTTCATTTCAAGTAATTAATTTATAAATAAATAACTACAGGGAGAACATTTTTGAAACTTTGGAGTAAGGACTTCTGCAAATGCATAAAAACAATGAGAACACTGGTAAAAATGGTCAAAATCATCTTTTCAGAAGTCTAGAAATTAATCAAAGGCTTGTAAGAATCTGAGGAGGGTTTAGTGAAGACACACGGTGGAATCTTGATAAAGGGAGCAAACTTTGTGGCACTATAACTTGCACTATTCCCATCTTGCTCTCACAATATCCTCCATAACTTTGAAAACCATCAGTCTCAGAACCATGGTAGCTGAGACAGCCAGCAGCCCAGCAGCCATAATGGGTTTGGAGCTCTGAAAAGACCCATCCCCATCGAACTCTCACTAGCTGACCTGCCTGGCAGCTTCCCGAAAAAGCCCCATGTTCAGGGCTTGACTTTACTTGACTCAGAGCTTGCCCAGGGAGGAAAGTCTGTCCCCAGGACACTTGATAAAAATATTCAGGGCTAATTGTTTTCTACTGTAGTTGCCTGAGGGAGTGATACCAGCCGAGGCAGGCAAGAGGTGACCCAAAAACTTAGAAGAAAAATTGAGGGAATGAGATGTCCACAGGGGGCTTTGAAAAGCTCCAGTGTATTTGTGGGCATCTAGAAGGCCACAAGGGCTCAGGGCTGTGGCACACCCAGGACAGACTTGAGAACGTCTGAATCTCTCACCTCTAGTTGGAGGGGTGGCTTAATATCTGAAAACTAGATTATGTAATACACCATATTAATAGAGTAAGGGCTAATACCACGTAATCTCGACCATATATATAGAAAAGAATTTCACAAAATACAACGCCCTTCATGCCTAAAAAAGAAAACACTCAACAAATTAGGAATAGAAAAAACTTTCTCAACCTATAAACAGCATCGATGAAAAACCCACGGCTAACACCATATTCAATGGTGAAAGACTCAAAATTTCCCCCTAAGACCAGGGACAAGACAATGATGTCTTCCCTCATCTCATATGTTAATCACAGGTACTAGAGGTTCTAATGAGGGCAATTAAGCAAGAAAAAGGAATAAAAGAAACCCAGATTGGAAGGGAAGAGGTAAAACTATTTGTTTTGCAGAGAAGATATTGTATATAGAAAACCCTAAAAAATACACCCCCCCACACGCACAATATGTGAATCGTATCCCAACAGGAGTATAAAAAATTTAAATTGCCCCATGTGGTTAGTGGCTCCACTATTGGAGAGCACTGTTAGACTGCTGATATTTGTTGAAAGTCTCCAGAAGAGGAGGAGGAGGAGGATGCTGGAGGTTGGTGGCCCCAAATGTTAATGCTTTTCTCAACCCCTGAAAACCTATGGAAGGAGATGGTAGGATTAGCTGACAGGGATGTGGGGGAGAATGGGCACCATGTCAGTGACTTCCAGATCAAGGATGTGTCACAGGAGCTCAGAGCCATCAGCCACCAGCTCAGCCAATGCTTCCAATCTCCTCAACCTACATCAAGTCGGTGACCAGGCAGGAGTGGAATATGTCTCACAGCTGGCTGCCTCTGTAGAGCTTGGTGACCTAGAACAAATGCAAGGGAGAGTGGGTGAGATGGAGGTCTGGGGATGCAGGGGGCCACTGGAGCCAGGGAAAGATCTCAGACCTTGGGGCAAGGGAGACCTGACTTCAAATCCTGGCTCTGCTCCTAACTCATTGTGTGATTTAGGCACAATACTCCCCTTTCTGAGCTTCAGTTTACCCACGTGAGAAATGGGGAAGGCAGCTAGGACATCACCTCTGGAAAGTGAGAGAACCCAGACACGCAGGGAAAGTGAAGGATTGAAACAATATTGTAACAGATGTAAGTCAGGCGGAGGAATGAGGGTGCCCTCAGGGCAAGGAGAGATGGAGGAGGGGAGACCCCACCTGGTCCTGCGTGTCTCTCTGCAGGGCGGTGTACTCCGAGCATCTGGGCTCCGGGTTACTGAGGTTCGAGCTGATGGTGCGGAAATGCAGCTGGTGCTCTCTCTGCATGCATAAACTCCAGGGTGCAGAGCCTGGAGCCACCCATAGGAAGAGCAGACAGGTGGAGACTCTCAGCTCCCAGCACAGAGGCATGGAGGCCCACGGGATCAGGATGGTAGG
The DNA here is from genome assembly GCF_020826845.1 of Diceros bicornis minor. Lineage (NCBI taxonomy): Eukaryota > Metazoa > Chordata > Mammalia > Perissodactyla > Rhinocerotidae > Diceros > Diceros bicornis. The sequence continues at coordinate 555,313 of NW_026691111.1, read as the reverse complement.
TGCAGACAGTGTCCACACCAGTGGCTCCCCCATCCTTCTCAGGCCTGGGGAGAGAGGGACGTGGGGACTCTAGAGAGAGGTCCTGAAACCTCTGGGGTGGGGGCCAGAACAGGAAGGAGGAAATGGGAGGTCAGTGGGGAGACTGAGAGAGGGGTGGTCACGAAAGTGGTCATTTGGGGCAAATGCTCAGGGGAGGTCTTACCTCAGGGAGACCAGTCTGCAACTCAAGGAGAAGAGGCCCAGGCTGATCTTCTTGAATAAGGATCCAGCTGGGGAGGAAGAAGGAGGAGGATGAGAGGAGAGACAGGGGTTGGGGGAGGGGCTGGGTGGGATTTAACCCACCAGGAGCTGCTGGGACCAGGGTCTCACCAGGCTCTGCAGGACCCTCCCAGTGGAGTAGAATGTGGCTGAGCTGTTGCTCCTGTCTGATGAATACCAGAGGGTGGAGATGGGGAAGGTGACTGTGAGGGTCTTCAGGTTGGGCCCCAAAGCTGCAAGACGAGAGGGAGAGTGATGGCCATCACTGAGAGCTGTCCTGAGACCACACCAGAGTCCTGTACTCATTATCATCTGTCGTCTTCTCTCCCAGTGGCACCACCACCCACCCGTGTGGTCACACAAGTCAGAACCAGCATATCTGCTCAGCTCCTCCTCCCTCCCAGTAACACCAATTCACCTTGCACACTGGTCCTCACATACACACCATCCCTGTCCCAGCTCAGGTCCTAATTTCCTTCACCCAGACCAACACCCCAGCAGGCTCACTGCATGCTCTGTCTAAAGGATGTTCTGCATGGACTACTAGAAGTATCTTTCTGAAATGAATACCTCACAAGGGCCACAACTGCTCTAGTACCACCCATGGCTCCCTATGGCCTTCAGTGTTTAGTTCAACCTTCTTGACCTGGCACTCAAGGCTCTACTCAATCTGGCTCCTTCTGACATTTCAGTCTCATTTTATCCATCTACTGCGGGATAAACATTATGCTTCTTGCAACCCACATTCGTTTCAATTCTCCCCATACGGCATGTTGTTTCTGGCTGGAGCCTTTGCTCATGGAATCCTCTCTGCCAGGAAAACTCTTCATCCTCTATTTGCCAGGGTCCCTCCTACTCATTCTTAAAGACTCCATCCTGGTGAAAATTTCTCTAGTAAGCTCTTCCCCTCCAAATTATGCCAGGTGCCTCTCCCCGAAATATCCCACATTGTATTATAATGGTGTGTTAATTTCACAAGACTAAGGGCTCTCTGAGGGCTGGCCTTAGACTGAATCGTTGGTATAATCTTTGTGATCAGCATGATTGCCATAAAACCAGAATTTCACACCCTGGATTCCCAGCTCCTGGATCACAACTGGCTCGTGGGGGAGTGGGGCCAGAGAGCTTCTCTTGGGAAGGAAAAGGGGTCCCCAGATACCTGTGGTGGCTTCTGGTGGCACAGGTGATGATCAAGTATGCAGGGACGTGGTGGCCGGCTCGGGAGCTGTGGAGAGGGCTGTCATCAGGGAGGGACAGAGTGGGAGGAGCCCCCAGGCTCACACGGGCTCCAGCACTGGCTGTCTCAGGACCACCATTCACAGGTGAAGCATAAATGAGAGTGAGGGGACGGGTGACTGTGCGAGCAGAGGGATGAGCAAGCCTGTGGATGAGAGGAGCCCAAGAGAGAGAGATAGGTGAACAAGAGACACTGAACTTGGAGCAGAGACAGATAGACAGGCAGAAAAATGGGCAGATGGATGGGATACCTGGAAAAGGAGGACCAAGGGCGGGGCTTTAGCAGAATTAAAGTGAAAACCACGTGTGGTCAGAATGTGATGGAGAACATGTCTGTGTCTAAGGCTTTCTTACACTGGGCTGGGACTCTCCACCAGAACCTGGGATAGAGAGAAGAGATGAGTTAGGGCGCTTCCAGGTGCTTCCCTCACCAAGGACAGCAGGTGAAGGAGGACAAGTGCTCCCCAACCCCAAATGCAGACGGGACACAGGAGATCAGGGCCAGGAATACTCACTGGTGGTAGTCGGGGCCACGCTCCATAGGTGTAACCTGTGGAGAGAAGGCGAGAGGAGCTGAGCAAGAGTTGGGGTGAACATAAAGAATTAAGGGAGAGGAAGGATGTAGGGACCTTTGTGGGAAAAGCAGAGGGGAAAGCAGTGGGGACGAGTGGAGGGGTGTTCAGGGGGAAGGCAACGAGATGGAAGGTGGCTGGACCCAGTGATCACACAGTGATGAGAAGACTGAACCCAGACCAGGAGGATAGAGAGATGGATCATAGCTCACTTTAGAGCAACGGAGGGAACACAGAACTCCGACTGGGAGAGAGAGTGTGGCTGTAGCACAGCCCCTCACCACTGACGTAGAGGCTGTCCCCGTCCAGGGTAAAGGAGCCCAGGTGGGTGACGCGCTAGGTCTCATGGCTTAGCTCCCAGTAGAGTCACTCTCTGTCCAGCCTGGGACCTGCGGAGGTCAGAGTGGAAGGCGCAGATGATGTCCACCCCAGTGGCTACCCCACCCTTCTCAAGCCTGGGTAAGGAAGATCATGGGGATGTGGAATACTGAGCAGGGTCGTTCTGGGTGTGGAAAGCGAGAGAGGGGAAGGGAGGAGGCTGAGGGAGAAGTTGAAGGGGCTGCTCTGATGCCTGCAGGGGCTCTCCTAGGTGTCTCCCGTGTCAGACAACCCCCTGACAAGTAAAGCCTGACTTCTTTTAGGATGTGGAGGGGGGCCTGTGAGTGGCAAAGAGGGGTGAACACACAGACCTGGGTGAGGGGGAGTCTGCAGGTCTGCACGGACAGCAGCGAGAACAGTCAGTGCCCTGTGCCATCTGACACATGCAGGCAAGAAAGTACCGTTATGTTCTCTCGGTTCTACACTCCAAGGTCTTTTCTTTCTACTTCTTTCCTACTCCACAGCCATCACCCAGGCCTAGGGAACAATCATCTTATTCCTAATCTTATTCCCAGCACCTCCCATCTTGCCTATTAAGTCTTCATTCTTAACCATGAAGTCCATTTTAACCCACGTGCTTAGACCAAACGCTAATCACATCATCCTACTCGCATCTCTCCAGAGTCTTCCCACTGGTCTTAGAACAGAGTCCCAAGTCACCCCTGATCTGGTCCTGCCTGTCCTCCCCTCGCAAGTGTGGCTCACACCGCTCCCCCTGAGTTGACTCGGCTCGGCCATCCCTGTTCTCAGTTCATGGACACACCAGGCTCTCTGCTTCAGGGGTGTCCTCATGCGGGTCCCTCTGCCTGAAACGCTCTCTTGAACACACTCCCACACCCTCACTCCAGTCTAACCCTCCGACCAGCTAAATCCAGTCCCAACTCCAGCTCTCAAGCTAAATATCAGTCCTTCTCAAGAGGGCTTCTCTGCACCCTCAGTTTGATTCCCCTTGTGCCAAACTCTCACATCACTCTCATCATTAACTTTTCAAAATCCAAATTCCCAAATACAATATATATTCCATGGAAGTGGGACAAGGTCTCTCTGGTTCTCCAGGTCCCCGTGCATGTGTCCCAGGGCCTGGCTCATGAGATGAGGAACCATCTCGGTTTGTCTAGGACTGCCCTGGTTTGAACACTAAACGTCCTGTGTCCTGGAAAACCCCACTGTCCTGAATAAACAAGGATGGTTGGTCACCATAAATTATACACTCAAAGACTATCTATTGCATGACAAGCACACATTCCCCTCAAGAACATCACAGGAAAGCTAGAATGAAAAAGGCACACACACATACACACACAATTAGTAGAGGCCAACAACTAAATACAAAATTACTTAACAAGATTCTCTGCAACGTGAATCACCAGACCGTTATTTCAGAAAAGTTTCAGAAACAAAGTTAATTCCCTTTACAAGGCAAGGTGGAGAGGACAGTCTTTTTGGAGACTAGCGCCCTTCCCTGCAATCTACAGTGTTGCTTAGTACTCCTCCAAATGATTTGAAATGTCATAAAGAAAAAAATGCTCAAAATAAATCTGGCTACTGGCAAATTCAATTTTAAATTTGTTATTAATACAAAGAAGTTCCAATCATCTTTTTCCCTGAATGCTCCTTTATTTCAAATTTTTGTGGAGGATTTATAGGACTTTAGAAGTCAATTGAATGGGTCTAAGGAACGTTGCTGAGTATCGCTGCTAATATTTCATGGAATGTCTTCTAATACTACATACACACGCAAAACATTTCTGTTATTATACTATATGTAAATCTTGACTTTTGAGTATTATGCAATGCAAGTAAATCTATATTATCTACTATAATACACATTTTCAGTTATTTACGTTGGTTTCATGTGTTTTTATTTGCATATAACTGTGCTTACTGAAATATTTACCACACAGAACCACACACAGCTTACCATCTTTCCGTCCATCAAACATCAATAATATCTCTCAAGATACCCTCACTCTCAATGACTCCATGTGGTGACAACCTGAACCCAGGAAAGCCCACTGGCAGGTCTTCTGCACAGCGGAGGCTGCCGGAACCTGTTGGTACCAGGTCCACAGGGTACTCACCTGGTCACACAGAAATCCATGGATCAGCGAGGACAGGTGGACCCTGAGCCTGGTTTCACCTCAAACTTGATCTCCACGGATGCTTCTCGTGTCTGAGGGGGGAAAAAAGGCGCAAACAAGCTTTTGAGGCCTTTTATAGGATGTTGGATGGAAAGTTCACCCCATTCACTTTTCTTTTTCGTATTTACTGATTTAACTGTAACCGTTGGTTGTGACTGGATTTTCCCGATTCCTATCCAGCCACCTGCTGCTCCCAGAGATGGGAGAAAGCAGCTTCGTGCTGTATGCACTTGAGTCGCTCAACTCACTTGGCTGGACAGAGACTTTTTGGTGACTCTGGACCCTTTAAACAAGCTTGTCATTTAGGGACCCTGTAAGTGACTCGCTGACTTGTCAACAATTTCCACACTTCATTCAGGGCTCGGGAGATTTTCAGGCCCTGGAGCAGGTTTCCCAACCTCGGCACCACTGACATTTGGGGCCGGATAATTCTCTGTCGGGCCGTCCTGGGCCCTGGAGGATGCTGAGCAGCATCCCTGCCTCCCCCTCTAGATGCCAGGAGCGCCACATTTGTAACAACCCAAACACCGTCTGCAGACGTGGATAAGCCCCCTGGGGACAAAATCACACGGAGGACGATGACGGGGACTCTGAGGAAGGGACGACGGCGCCTGGAGCCAGGAGGAACAGCAGCATCGGGCGCCCTGAGCGAACAGCCCGGGGGAAACGGGGCTTCGGGAGGACGGAGGGACGCCGGGCCCTGACGAGGCTGCCCCTGGCCCAGGCCCCTACCTGGACCGCGACTGGATCCGGGACCGCCCGCCGCTCACTGAGCCCCAGTCCTTTGGGCGAACGTCCACGGGAATGTGGTCCGCGCCGAGAAGACGGAACACACCACGCAGAACGCCCACTCCATCCAAGGCTCCGCCCGCGCTTCCGGTTCCAGTCTTGGGCGGTCGTTCGGGGAGGACGAACGTTTGGGGGCTGCGGGTTGAGGCGGCGGGCGTGGCGATGCCGCGCACCCCAGCCTCGGGGGAGGTGTCTAGTTTCTAGAGTGAGTGAGAAGCTGGAAAGCGGGCTGGGTCAGCACCAGGGACAGGGACAAAATCTAAGGGAAGGACTGTGTTCGGGAACCAGTTCTAAGGGCGGGCTGTGGGCGGGGACAAGGCTGTGAGTGACAGCAGGCTGGGGAGGCGGTTCTGTGGGCGGGAACAAGGGTGCGGGCAGGGCCATGAGCCCGGACCAGGCTGTGGGCGGGGACGAGGTTGTGGGCGGAGCCAGGCCCGAACGTTGTGGGCGGAGACCAGTTCCAGGGGCAGGAAGAGGCGGGGGTGTGGCTGGAATAAGTCAGGCAGACTTCACAGGGGGAGGAAATCAGCTCCAGGGGCGGGGCTGGAGGCGAGGCTTTCCATGGACCCCTAGACTGTACAGGTAGCTGGATGTTGAACAGCTGTTCTTCACTCCTTTCCCCACCTTTACACAGCCTCATAGAATGATGTGCCCATATTTAGAATTCTATATATTTTGTGCATTTGCTGTTCTTAATTTCATTAAAAAATTGGATCATATATTCACATTTCTCTACAACTTACTGTTCCAAGCCAGTAGATAAGGATATAATGCTATTTTAATTTTAAAAATCTGGGGGGAGGGAGGCCTACGTCGTAGGTGCACGTATAGGAAAACTTCAAAGAGTGGTGCAAAGTCAATAAAATATTCTCACTCTACCACTGTCTCCCGGTACTTTTGCACAGAGATAAACATCCTTTCCTCCTCTATCCTTCCAGACATACTGCGTATATGTGGGACTGTGTATATGTTCAAGCCCAAGAGGGATGTCCCCAAGCAAAACCTGAAGCCCATGAATTGTCTCATGCATCAGAAGTTAATGAGAAGAGATTTAATTTTCTGGTGGAAGGAGATGAACCAGTGATGAATCCATAGGAAGACAACAAAGAAACAAGAGACTTTTACCATTTAAAAGGTCAAAGGAAAAAGTGAGAAAGAAAATGTATTCATACTATCTGACGTAGCACATCTCTGGATAAGATTCATATGCTATAAAATGGTAAACACTTATGTCATAAAACAGTAGACATTGAATTTTGATTTATCCTAATTCATTAAATAGTTATATTGGGCAAGGGGAATTATGTTTTTAACATATGTAAGAACACTTCATGCTGATTTTTTCAGAGAAGAAAGAAACTATAAATAGTCAAAATCTGAAAAATGAAAACACTGTATGAGTAGCTAATTTAGAAATATAGATTTTTCAACCAGAAAATTAAAGAAGTTGTTTTTGGAACCAGAGTCAAGAGTGGGGATGGTAGCTTTTCATTATAAGGCTTGGAGTATTATTTGAGAGATGTGCGTATACATACACACACGCACACACACGGGAGCCTGAATGTGTATTCCAAAGGGATCCTCTAACTCTACAAAGAACTTGTAAAAAAGATTCACTTTATAACAGTAGAACATATTTTGAAAAGTACAGACTTCAAGCATTAAAAAAGCTGTCATCATCCAGGTGGAAAGATGAATGGGGCATCACTTTCCAACCCACATGGTGATAAGCATTTTACATACACTACTTTTGAGTTTTCTCACAGCAACTCATAAGGAAGATGGTATTATCTATCTCCATTTTGCAGATGAGGAAATTGGTGACAGCATATTGCTAAAATTTTCATATAAGTTCTCAATAGATATTGTTTTATGTTAAAATTGTTTATTGAATTTTCTTTTCATTAATAAAATGATATGTGTCACTCTTACAAATAAGCAAAGGCTGTGTAAAAACAATTTAGCAAAACGACAGTTTTCTTTTGATATAATTAAATATAACAATCACTTTATTATTTTTCTGCTCTCTGTCTCACATCTACGAAGATACTTCCTATCCTAAAGGCTTACTAGAAATCTCTACTAAAAATCAAGGATCAGGGAATACCCATATTATGCAAGGTTCCTGAATACATGCAAAAAAGCCATTATAACAAATTTTTGTACAAAAATCTTAGATCATTCATGAACTGATAACAACACAAATCATGATTAGGCAAGGTATTTCTGTAGAATGACAAATATTTAAACTTTAGACATTTAGAAAGGTATGTCATTACAATAACTAATGTGTATAAGAAGAATTTTTTCAAACTCACTAAGTGCCAGGAAATCATTTGACAAAATGCACTGCAATATTATTCACAATAGCCAAGAGATGGAAACTACCTAATTGTGCATCCGTGGGTGAAAGGATGAAGAAAATCTGGGGCATCTATTCAATGGAATATTATTCAGCCTTAAAAAGGAAGGAAATCCTGTATTCAGAATTGCTTGCCTGGATCATTTCAGTGGCCATGTGCTTTCTTCCTTAGTACCCTCTGATCCATTTGCCAACCAGGAACCAGGGTGATCCTCACAATGTAAGTGCCACAACCTCTAATGGATCCCTAAAAGAGATTTTGGAGGTGGACTGCCTGGTTACCAGCTGTGTGACCTTGGTCAATTATATAACCTCTAATATTCCTCATCCATACAATAGAGATTAATAGTATTGTCTCCATGGCATTGTTGTGAGGATTAAATGAGTGAATACATGTCAGATGCCTAGAATGTGCCTGGAATATGATAAGGCATCATGAAAAATTTAACTGTAATTATAACCAAATTAAATATTGTGATTGCCTATTAATTAAGTTGAACCATGTGAAATTTCTAATATTCAACCATTTTGACCCATTATTATTGTTGAATAAATGATAAAACTCAGTCTAGGCAGGTTGTGTAGAGTCAAAAAGGATTGGATAAATGAAAATATTATTAGAAAAAATAAGCTGAAATAGATTGCTTTGCAATTTACAAAGCAGTTTCTCATACTTTGTTTCATTTAATCTCTATAGAATGCTTTTCAGGGTATTATTAGCACTGTCTCTGAAAGAGTAACTGACTTTCCCCAAATCACACTACATTAAATAACACAATTAGAGTGGAAACATCATTTCAAGTATAAATCCCATATGATATTTTGTTTCCCCTTCATAATATCATCGGTCCTCTCAAGAAAGTGATGAAATAATGCTGATTCATAGGAACTTAGTCTTAAAGAGACATACTCTCAGATGATAAACACTATGTCTTTAAAACAGGGGTGTTGCGAGAAGAAACTTGGGACCAATGCTTTCTGGGTTTTCAAGTCCATGATTAGACTTCTGGTAAACAGTCAAAGAAGGGAAAGGGTGAAAAATAGTCCAGAATGAAAAAAGTTTGACATATATGTAACTTTATTGATCACCTCAAGTTTCTCTTTTTCTTTATGTTCTGTGTCACCCTACTAGAATATAAAAGCTCTTAGGGTAGATGACTGCTATCGTGCAGCAAGTGGTAGGCGCTGAATAAATATTTATTAAAGGCATGAAAGTGGCCTTGAATACATCTGCTCTTTACTCACCAGAGAACAGCCCCACAGCAGGCAAATGGCATCATTAACAAAATTTTAAAAATCATATCCTTATTAGCTCATAACCATGGATACAAGGCTCCCATTTATTTCATACTTTCTAAGTACTTCAGCATTCTGCTATATTAGGGAGTGTTTCCACAGCCTTGCTGTAAAATAAAGCAAGACTTTTTGGCCCATTGATTGCTGTTTCCAGCAGGGCCCATCTCTATACTTACCTCTAAACAATGAACTATAGATTTGTTATCCCAATGAACAGCGATTTGGTATGGAAACTATTTTATCAGTGTCATGTGAAAGTAGACATTTGATATGTCTTTAAGGGGTGATATGGATAATAATGTTGATGCAGAAGAAGACAAGTGAAAATTCTCTCTGGTCTTTGTCAAGTGCATCTGCGTGAAGGGTATCTTTTTGTCACTGGATTTCAGAACTCAAAAAGACTCGTCCAACTCTTCATGTTACTGGTGAAGAAACTGAGGTCTAAAGAGGTTGAGAGATTTGACCAAAACTAATTCCTGGGACTAGAGAAAGATCCTGTGATTCTCAGCTGGCCACATTGTCATAAGATCTCCAGCTCCAAACAACAAAGAGAAGCAAGTCTGTTGATTTCCAGGCAGAAATGATTCCCCTTCACGTTTTTACTTTTTCTCCCTTAGATGCCTGCTCTGCCCTGACAAGGAGTTTATCTGATGTTTACGCTAAACTTAAGAAGAGGAAAATGCTCCTGGCAAACACTTGTGATTCAGTGTGGCACTGGCGAGCACAGTCATGAAAAAGTGAGAATCAAAAGAATAAGAGGTAAATAATATTAAAGAAGAAGAGAAAATCTATTATTTTAGTGGGACATAACTTATAAAGTTTAGAACTGGTAAATAAGTGCAGTAATGTATAAGGAAGCTAGATTCCTATATGAAATATCAAAAATACTGTTACATGAGCAAGAATTAGTTTAAACATGTAAATAATTATTCCATTCATAAGAGCAATGAATTATTTAAGATGAGTAGTGAAAATAATTGGAACTACACGTTAGTTATATGAAGAAGATTATAAAGAGATACAAAGCCTGTAAAAACTCTGATTAAATGGAGAGATATACTATACTTGTGATTGAAAACAGTGTTTCAAAGATATAAGTTTTCAAACATTATTCAGATTCCATATGCTTCAAATCAACTTTTAAAATGATGTAGTGTTTGTTTTATAGACTAAAAGATATCCATTTGTAAAATAAAACGCTGGAACTTCAACTAACATTATTCACAAGTAAATCATTCCAAATGGATTATAAGGGCTAAAATTAAAAGTAAAAATCCCCCACGTATAACAGTAGTGGATGACAGTATAGAAGAATATCCATAATCTTAAAATTAGTGAAGATATTCTTAATATATATGCTTAAAGATGTCTGGTTGAAAAGAGGAAGGAGAAAAAGTAAAATGGAACGTGATATGGTCTCTGATTTTCTTTCAGAGACTTAATCTAGAGACGAATATTCCAGTCTACGATATTGGATAAAGAAATAGAAATCTGTGATAATTACACAAATACTGAGATGACATATATAAATGGTAGCATAATGTATCAGTTAGTTTCTGCTGTATAACAAACCATCCTAAAATTTGGTGGCTTCAAATAAGAATAGTTGATTTTTTCTCAAGATTCTGTGGGTTAACTGGGCAGCTATTTTGATCTGGAGCTATTGGTGGCTCAGCTAGGATTGGCTGGTCTAGGACGGCCTTACTCACATATCTGATTGTTGACTTGAAGTCACCTGGAGTAATGGAGATGTGCAGTCTATCTAGACTCATTCACATATTGATGGCCTCAGGCTTCCCAAGGGCAGCCAGAGAAGGACAAATACCAACAATGAGCAAGTGTTTTTCAAGCCTTTGCTTATGTCATTTGCTAATGTCCCATTGGCCAAAGCAAGTTACAAGGCGAAGTTTACCCAGAGTCAACGTGGGATGCTACGACCAAAGAGACAGTGGGAGAGGACTAACGTGTGGCCATTTTCGCAATCTTTCACACATAATTTTAGAGGAGAATTAGTATGAATGTTTGTGTATTTGTTCATTTGAATGCCCGAGGAAAATTGTACAAAGCCAAAAGTAACGTAAAGCAAAAAATTAAGTGGACATGTAAGGTAAGTTTTGTTGGTACTTAAAGTGGGTCTGCACAAATGTGGTAGTTTATTTTTCAAGTGTAGGCAAGTTCTTGTGACCTATGAAAATAACTTACATTTCGATTATTTTCTCGCTGAGTGTGTTTTATTCGTTAACACATTTGATGTGTTTCTCTCTGGCCTTAGGAAAATAACGTAGCACTTGGGAGCAATGATGCAGCCTAATAGCCCCACACTGGAGGCCAAGATGGAGAAGACATCCACAGCCACCATGACCTTGCCCATGGTGCTGTGGTAGACGGAGAGGAAGGTGACCCAGACACTGCAGAACACCAGCATGATGAACGTCAGGAACTTGGCTTCATTAAAGGTGTCAGGCAGGTTCCGGGCCGGGAAAGCCACAGTGAAGCTGCCCAGGGCCAAGGAGCCCAGGTATCCCAGGACACAGTAGAGTGCAGTGACCAAGCCCTTATTGTGCACGATGAAGATGTGGCCGTGTTCAGAGTGTGCATCTGTGTCAATGAAGGGAGGAAAGGTTCCCAGCCAGATTCCACAGAGACTCAGCTGGATAAAGGAGCAGATGGGAATGATGAAGTTAGGTTCCTCTGACACCAACCACTGCCTCATCCTTCTCCCTGGTGCAGTGACCTTGAAGGCCACAGCCACAGTCATAGTTTTGGCCAAGACACTGGAAACAGCCACAGTAAATACAACTCCAAATGTGATTTGTTGAAGAACGCAGGTGGCTGTCTTGGGACGACCAATGAAGAGTAAGGAGCAGAGGAAGCAGAGGGTGAGGGAGATGAGCAGGATGTAGCTGAGAGTCCGATTATTGGCCTTGACTGTGGGAGTGTCTTGGTGCTTCACAAAGACCCCCAGGACCACAGCTGTGAGGACAGTAAAGCACAGAGCTGTGCAGGCCAAGGCCATCCCCAAGGGGTCCTCATAAGCCAGAAAGGTCACAGCTTTTTCGAGGCAGCAATCTCACCCTCTGTTGGCATACTGATGATCTGGACACTTCACGCACTGATCCATGTCTGGGGAGAGATGCAAAGTGTCCTCAGTCCAGGTTCAGTCATTCTCTCTCATTCGCATGCCCCCAAAGAAGGCATTAGGTAAGTTTAGCCAATTGTATTCCTTTGTTGCTCCAGGCACCAAATAACAGAATACTCTACAGAGAACCATTCCCAGTTAATACTGCCCACCTTCTTTCTGGTTAAGTAAACAAAGCTATTATCCTTCTCAATATTTATCTTGCATATTCATGAAAGCACTTTTTTCTCAGCAGAAAACCTAATGTCCTCCCTGTCTCTCTGAGCTATACCGTTGTAAGCTATGGCTTAGATTTACTCATTCAATGAGCAAGCAGTTATTGGAAAACCTCCATGAGCCAGATAATATGCTACATTCTAGGGAAACAGAGATGACCAAGTCATAGACCTCACTCCTCGGGAGTTTCAAAATGAGACCATTTCTACCATTTAAAATGTTCTCCAAAACATTTCATCTTGATTTCACTTCCACCACTTCTGTTAAGATTTTAGTCACTTCTCTCCTATGTTATCATAAGATCTTATTACTCTGGTTCCCTGCCCTTGTCCTTTATCACAAGTGATACTTCTACATGTAAGTGGGATCATGTTTATCCTCCATTAAAAAATCCGACAAACTCTTAGGAAGACCAAAAAGACTGTATAACCTTGGTCTTGCCTACCTCTACTACCTCTGCTCTGATTTTTAAGATTCCCAAATCTTCATGTGGTTCTGAAACTGTTCCGTGCCCACTCATCCCTGCAGGTATCAATATATGCTTTTTCCTTCTACAGGGGCATTGCTCCTTCCTCTTTACATCCCCTTAAATTCTCTCACTTTTCACGTTTAGAACTACAATCTGCCTGATAACATTTTCTGTGGATGGTGTGAGTTAGGGTTGGCGAGTCATTGTCTTCTCCATGAAAACAACCAATTTACCCAACATGGTTTATTGAAAAGGCTTTCATTTTCCCACTCCTCCTCAGTGTTTCCTTGTAAATCAGACGTCTATACGTGAGTCCTTATATGAACAGCTTGTATCTGAACTTACCATTTGGTTCCGTTGATTTTCGTGTTTATCGTCTTGATGAACCTCCTCTATTGTGATGGTGTAATACTTGATGTCAGGTAGAGTAAGTCCTCCCACTCTATTCTTTGTTTTCAAGATTTTCTTAGCTAAGTTTTTCCTTTATCATTTCCATAAGAATTGTATCAATTGTAATCTACACAGAATGGGTCATCATTTTAGCTTCAATTTTGTGGAAGCTGTAGATTAATTTGGACAGTTTTGATATCTGTAGAATTTTGAGTCTGTTCAGTCACGAATTTGATTTATCCCTCCACTTCTTTCAGTCTTCCTCCATTTTTCTAAATGCTGTTCTATAAATTTATGGACAGAAATCTTTTGAAAATCTCATTAAAGTTATTTCTAGGTACTTCATACTTTAAGATGTTGTAAATGTCATTTTTTAAAATTTAAATTTTGAATGCTTATGACGGGTAGATGGAAGCAAAACTTTCTATATTAACGTTGTATTCAGCCACCAATAAACTCAGTTAATACCTTAATTTATATGGATTTTACATTTATACCATAATATCATTTGAAGATAACATCAATTTTACTTCTTCCTTTGAAGTAAATTATTCCTTTTATTTCTTTTCCTGCCAATATTGTATCAGGCAAGACCTCCAGCATAACGGCTTATAGAGGCAGTGATGTTGAACATTCTTCTTTTATCCTTGCTTTCAACAGTGCACCCTAAAGTTCCATTCTGTGAATACTGTGTATGGGAGTAAGAGAGTTTCCTTTTGTTCCTGATTTGGTAAGTGTTGTTTCTGTTGTTGTTTGTTTTAAAATATGAATAGGTGTTTAATTTTACTAGTGTTTCTTACAGTTATTGAGATTATTATTTCTCTTTTTTCAGAGATTAGTGTACTGAATTACATTGCATGAATCTAATTTGGTCATGATATGTCATTCTTATAGCTAGATATAGCTAGATTGGGAACCTTGATTTGATTTGATTTTTTTTTTTTAGGATAAATGAATTTAATCCAAGAAAGACAGTGGCCTGTAATTTCCTTTCCTGCAATGATTTTGTTAGATTTTGGTACCAATGTTAATCTAGTCTCTCAAAGTGAGTCAAAAAGTTTTCAGTTTTTCCTATTCTCTGGAAGAGTTTGAGTAGATGTATATTATTTTTTTCTTGAATATTTTGGCAGATTCATCAGCTTTATATCAAATAAATAGCTTACAATAAAATTTTGTAGAAATGTTTTAAAGGATGGTTTCAATTTCTGTAATAGGTATGGCAATATTCAGATTCTTCATTTTTTCTTGAGGCAGTTTGGTAACTTTTATTTGCCTAGAAATTTGTGAATATCCTCTAAATTTTCATTGTATCAACATGATGTTATTTATGTTTTCTTCATGTTAAAAATTTTCCATATGATCTGCACAGATTACTCCATTTTCAACCTTTGTATTATTTTGTTGCAATTTTTCTCTTTTTTTGAACACTAGTACTAGGATTTTATTGAGCATATTTGTCATTTATTAGAATCTAATTTAGTTTTATTTATCTTTTTGATGTTTGTCTTTTATTTTGTTAACTCTTCCTCTAATATTTATCATTTTGTGTTTTCTCTTTTCCTTGTGTTTACTTTTCTCCTCTTTTTCTAGTTTATGATGAATGCTTAGAACTTAGAAATTCAACCTTTCTTTATTTAAATATATACAATAATATATAAATATATACAATCTAGTATTATACATTTCTCTTTAAGGATAGATTTAACTCCACCCCATAAGATTTGATGAATAGTATTTTTAATTGGAAATACATTCTAATTTCCATCATAGTTTACTCATTAATCATCGGTTGTTTACAAGTATATTTATTAATCTCCAAGCATGTAGGAATTGAAGTTAGTGGACGTAGTGTTTTTTAGATGTGCATATGGAACATATACCCAAACTTACCACACGCCAAATGTGCACGTGGAAGCTTTATCCAAATTGACGATATGCCAGACTATATCATCAATCTCAGTACATTTCAAAAAAATTGAAATTATACAAAAGATGTTGTGAAATTAAGCTTCATATTAATCACAAAAATAAAATTAGATAATGCCAACATTGAGGGGATTCCAACATTGCACCATTTAATATCATAAATCTGAGTAATTCCAAGATGTTAATTATTGTATGAAAAATCTTCAGTGTTGGTTTTCTGTCCCTCTTCTATTTCATGACCCAACTCCCGAACCCACATTGTCTGTGTTCTAGTCATGTTGAACCTTTTCTCAGCTCCCTAGAATATTAAATGCAGGGCTAATTTGCCAGTTTTTGCCATTTCTAAGAATTCCACCAACAATTTAATCCGCTTTCATTAGTCTGATATAATACTAATGCTACTGCCTCTGTGAAGAAGTCCATAATGCTTCCCTCCCCACAAACATATATACTATCACTTATTTCATCCCATGGGTCTCTGCATACCTATATTGCAGCCCTATGTCACCACCTTGAATTTGCATCACTGCATGTTGTCTCCCCTACTCACCTGTGAACTCGAGTAGATCAGAAACCAAGCTGTACCATAAGCTCACTGTACACCATGGAAATACTTACTTCTTAAATCAAACACAACCTTTCTGTGCTCCTGCTCTGTGCCAAGAACAGCACCAGACACTGGAAAAATAAGGATTTGTTCAATGTGATCTAAATGTAGCTTTAAAGAAGATGAAAAGTAAGGACTTACAATACCATGTGTTAGATTCCATGAGAGAGATTTAAGTTAGTTACTGTGGAGTGGTAATAAAAGGTTTCCTTGAGATCATAATGCCTGCAATGATGTTAAAATGAGACAAGCAAGCTAGTTCAAGGTAGAGAGAGAGGGTATCATTTTGGGAGGAAATATTATTGGCTATAAAAGTTAAATTACTAAATGGAGGAAGGCAACATTTTGACCCTGCAGTCCTCATCAAAGCTTTTTCCTTTCTTTGGGAGAACGGTGCATACAAAAGAGAGGTGGAGAGCCAGCCCTGATAGCCTAGTGGTGAAAGTTCAGTGCTCACCACTTCGGTGGCCCATGTTGGTTTCCCGGTCATGGAACCACACCATCTCTCTGTAAATTGCCATGCTGTGGTGGTGGCTCACATAGAAGAACTAGAATGATTTACAACTAAGATATAAAACTATGTACTACGGTTTTGGGGACAATAATAAAAGAGGAAGATTGGCAACAGATGTTAGATAGCTCAGGACAAATGTTTCCCTTCAAAAATAAAATAGAAGTGGAGAATGTGGCTGCAAGGCATATACTCACCTATTTCATTGGAAATCACATTCTCTGGGCTGGGAATGCAAGCAAAACAACAGGCAGCCTTGCTCTCTTGAGGGTTCTTCCTGAATCCCTGACTGCAGCTCTCACTGCATACAGAGTGTGGAGTCTGGAGAAAATCAGATAACACTTGGTAACAGCTGTGACTTTTACCTAATTTTCAAGTAACTAGAGTGTTTTAGAGTATTGGGCCTTAACAAACTTAATCTTGAAATATCTAAATCCAATTCATTGGTTGGACGCCATGCTTATTATATGATATAAAACACTGGTACACCTCAGAAATACTGTGGGTTTGTTTCCAGAGCACCGCAATAAATCAAATATTGCAATAAAGTGAGTCACACCAATTTTTTGATTTCCTAGTGCATAAAGAAGTTATGTCTACACTATACTGTAATGTACTAAGTGTGCAATAACATTATCTCTAGAAAACATGTACATAACTTAATTTTTTTAAAACAATTATTCCTGAAAATTACTAACCACCTTCTGAACCTTCAGCAACTTGCAATCTTTTGCTCATGAAGGTTTTGCTTCCATCTTGGATTGTTGGTAAATGAAAAAATTACTTCAGTTGGAAGTGAATTGTTAAATTCCCATATGTGGTCCTTTACGAAGCTCTGAGGGGACACAAAACCCCAACAAGATTTTGGTTATTCATGTGTGGTTAAGTAATTGTGATTGGGTTCAACCCACCTCAGTAATTCTTGTGTCCCACTTTATCACATCCTCAGATAAAGACAATTCTTGACCACGTGGAGCATGTTGGGAATATTCTCCTATTTTCACCTTAAGTCCAAGACCTTCGGGAAAATTCCAAAAGTTGAGAATGGTTTACTCTGAATCTGATTTTCCTTCATCAGCCAAATTCACTGAGTCACCAACAGGATTGCTAAATTCTATGTTCCTCAGAAAGGGGTGCAGCTAAAAGAGACACATCATCCTGTGGTGAAGTGGGCCCGGGTGTTAAAGAGAAAAACCCTGAATTGGAGACAGCCTTTCATTTTCTGTAATCCTTGCTTCATAACGTACCTTTATTACAAGTATCCAAAGAAGTAAAGCAAATGATATCATACGGAGAACTAAAATATAATGTTTCTAAAATATCAGTTAGTTTCAAGAGAAAATGCCTAAAGACAAGAATATCAAGATGATCAGTGGTGATAGGATTCAGACAAATCTCGAGTACAAAGTCCAATCTAGCCACCCTCATGCACTCTCTGAATTTTCCCAGACCATCAATCTGCAAAATGATGTTAGCAATACCTAAAGTTGTTGCAGAATTAAATAAGATCATTTATGTAAAGTATTCACTATGATGTTCAGCACCAGATAGGCACATAAAGGACAAGTTCTCTTCTTGTCATTGAGGTGATTCATGGGAGAAGACAGGATATTCCCTATTGAAACGTTAGGCAGGCAAGATGTTGGGATCCTTTGTAAAACAAAGCATTGATATTGACTCATAGCTCACTTCCTCGTTGCCACTAGAAACTTCTTGTAGATGATTTACTACCCAGGACTAGATATACCTCCTAGAGAGTGAAACAAGTATAGAAACTCTTGTGCTTTTCTTGGAGAAAGAATCCTAACTGCTTGGTTTGAGCACCTGTGGAACCATAAGAAAGTCATTTTGACGAGTGTACGTTCTGTTAAGTCGAAGAGACTTTACCTGCCAGGGACAAAACACCAGACCTTCCCACTTCGCATTGACTGCATTTCTGCATGTTGAAGAAGCATCTTGTGAAGGTTCCAGGCCACAGCATACACAGCATTTTACATACTGTAACTCAATTCAGTCATGCTTGTGTCAAAAAATCTGCCAAAGCAGCCATCCTAAGGAGGCATTAGGTGGACAATTCTCCAGTGTTTTTCAGTAAGACTCAGAAGTCATGCAAGGAATAAAGGGAAACCACAACATAGTGAGGTAAATGTCTTCTGGATATTTGGAAGGGTTAACTGTCTGGATAAAATTTTCAAAGCCAGGAACCTCACTACGGTGGTGTGAAAAAATGATAGCCCCATGGAATAAGTCAAGGATGAAATCTCTCTCACTGTGGATAAAATCCCACTCTGATGTCGTGACCCAGACTTTCCATATCACTAAATATTCCCAAGTAGAAAAGCTCAAGCTTATGAGAGAGTTGGCATCACCAGAAATGATAACCACAGTCCCTTCTGTTTCCTCTACTTGGAAATTGTATGGCCATGTCCTTGAGTAATATGACTTTTCAGTCACAGGAATCTTTTCCACAAAGGCTGCACAGATTCCATTCCTGTCCATCTCTCCTCTCAAGTCTGAGAGAAACACAACACCTTTCTTGTCTTCCGAGATGACCAGCCCTATCCAACTCCAATTGCAATGAAGCAGCAAAGAGTCCATGCCAATGGCTAGAGATGTGTCCCTGGGGGCCATCTAATAGAGAGATGGAAACTGCTCATCATCATTCAGGGTAAGCTCAAAAGGACCATAGGTAAGCTAAAACGAAAAGACAATTGGAAGCAATATGAGGAAGGGGATTGGCAAAAATCACGCTCTCAGTCCTGAAGGCTGTTCAGCAACACCTGGAGTGGTAGAAGGGGACACTTGCTCATTTCATTTTCTAATCATTTTCCACTCCCTGAAAGCTTTCTATAAAATAAGATCAGTCAGAGTTCCAGGAAACTGCTTTATCTCCTTCCCCCTCAAACTTCTCTCTACTCTAAATAAAGGAAATGTCATACTCCATCGAGGTCCTGTACACGGACCCTTTGAGATCATATCCTTTGAGAGATGCACAAACTCAGTCTCCTCCTTTCTTCCTTTTTAGGCCCCTGAGAATGGCACCAAAGGAGACGTGGTTTCATCTCTCCCCATCCCACCCAGTCTTATTGTGGAAATTTGTACAGTTCCAGCAGTGTTCCAATCTGGGCAGAAATTGCCCAGGTGGTTCCTGTAAGGACCGCTAGAGACTTACTCTCTCTCCTGCAGTCGTAATTAGGGATGTCCTTGCCCAACCCTGAGAGTCAAATCAGGGAACTCTCCAATGTCCTCCTTTCACTGGGTAGGGCATTATAGAGATCAAAGCCCAGAGACATGTTGGGCAAGATATGAGGGTCCCTGTTGATTTCCTCAATGGCGAAAACCAAGGACAGAACATACTGGTAGTTCTTGTACTGAAACCTGCATAGAGGGATGAGGATCCTTAGGGAAAATACTCAAAATGATTTCCTTCAAATGCAATACAATGACTTTATTAAAATGAATTTGCTATTGACTCGAATGTCTGTAGCAACAGATGGTACTCCTGAAACCTTAGAATTTATAACTAAAGAAAATAACATGACTCCAGCTGTGGAACATCCTTACTGAATTCCACACTCATGAAAGTAACTGGTTAAATACACAGAAGAAAGTACAATGAATGGAAAAACAGATCACATTCAGAGTAGACTTGTAAATGGCTCTTTGGCTCAGGATCCAAAATGCTTGCTAATATGAGCACACCATTAAATCCTTCCTAGAAGAGCAACAATATTAGCACGAGATTGGAGAAAGCCCTGAGGAAGAAGAATAATTGTAACTGGAAGATACGTGACAAGCATAGACGCATGACATGTGCACGTTGAGAATGGTGCAACAGAAGGCTATCAATCAAATTGCCTAAACCTCTGTCCCCTCAAACCTGTGCGTCTGTCACCATCAAAACCAGGAAACTAAGGTGAACTTCAGAGATCCAATGAAGGAGGAATCATCAACAGGCAGGAACAATTGAAAGAATCATGAAGGACTGAAGGGACTAGAAACACTTAGGAATCTAAGAGAGAGAACATTGTCAAGTTTAAAAAGCTTCTCATCCATTTCTTATTTTAAAAATATAAAATTAAAATTAATCATTAACATCTTTAACGGTACCTATTCCTGATAGTCCATATTGTCTTCATCTTTTCTACAGACATTCTAAACACAAATAACACCTAGGCCAAAGAAAATTCTCTGAATTTCTATTGCCTGGGATTTGTAATAGCATCAAGAATAAAATAGAGCAGTCACTTGTATTTATTTCAAGTGTTCTATTATTTGAGGATTGATTAGTACCCTAGTTCATGCTCACTGCTTGTTAATGCTCCCCATGTCCCTGTGAAGAATAGGTGTTCTTCACTTGTTGGGTATAGGGTTCAATGTGTATCCATTAAATCAAACTTGCTATTTGATTTTCAAATACTCTATTATTAGATATATGTTATTCTTTGTTTCAGAGGAAAGTTGAAATTCTCCACTATGATGATATATTATGTCTACCTCTCCTCCTCCCCTGCCTCCTTCTCCTGTACTTCCTCCTCCTCCTCCTCCAACTTTTTCTTCTTGTCTTCTTCTTCTTCTCCTTCTCCTCCTCTTCCTTCTCCTCCTTCCTTTCCTAGTTGAGGCTATATTATCTTCACATGACATCATGTGTAGTATAACGACTATATCTTCATGATAAGTTGAATTTATATACCAGTGGGGATTAACCACTTAATTCCTAATGATGCTTTTTTCCGCATCTGTTTTATCTCATATTATTATAGCTACCCTGGGTTGATTTTTGATTGATATTTTCCTAGCTTATCTTTATATCTTCTATTCTGTTTTGAATTTCTAGTTTTCCATGTTTTTTAGTTTTCATAAGTCTTGTAAACAAGATACAGCTAAATTTATCATCGTCGCATCAAATTTAACAATCTGTATTTACCTGGAGAATTTATTCCATTTACATTTGTTGTGATTATTTATATCCTTCTTTTGCTCCCACTATCTATATGTTTTCCTTCTATTTTTTCCACAAGTTTTATTATGTTATTTCCCTTTAAAATTTATTGATTTATACTTGTTTTCCATATTTTATTGTATCTCCTCTATTTGGATGACAGTTATATTCTTTACTTCTATTTTACCACCAGCCCACATTGCCTGAAGTGGATATAGCTTCTCATCTCCTGAGAAATTTATAGACCCTCTAACTTTCAGTTTTACCCTCATGACTCACTTGTTTTTGTTGTACAGTACTTTATTTCTCCTTTTTCTTTACTCTCTCTCATCATCTCCATATCTAATTTATCTTTCATGTTTTTTACTTCCTTGTCTTTCTATGCTGCATTCTATTTCCTTCAGAATTCAAATTTGGTTTTATATTCTCTCTTCTGTTGTAGAACCCATCTATGAAGTTTTAAAACTCAACAGTTATGTATTTTTCGTCTCTTAAAGTTCTATAAGGCCCTTTGCCATATATGTCAGATCATTTCTAGAGTCTCCTGTTTGATTTTGTTATTCCATTTTTTGTTGTTCCATTTTTTATACACAGTTATTTTATATCTTGAAGTTGGTAAGTCTAATAGTGAAGGTTTTAGTGTTTAAATCTATTGTTTTATTTTTAATTTTCTTATGTCTTATGACTCTTATCGACAATGGCATGTATTCCTTATTTGTTTGGAGAACTTTGATTATGAGCTCATTTTTGTCTGATTTTAATGTGCACAGAATGTAAGGCTTTAGTTTAGATTCTTTCCTCCAGAGAAGAATGTCACTGGTTTCTGCTCACAGTCATGTGAGATGACACCAAGTTAAGTGCCTTTTTTGTGTGACTCACAACTAATCTGTGACTCCCAGATTCATTCCCTCAAGTCACTGGTGATTCAAAGACAAATCCTTTCATTAGAGGATCATACTGGCCTTTGACCACTGGGTGAATCCAAATTTGTCTAGTGCTTACAATTTCCTTCTTCTGTCCTTTGAGACTTGGCTTACACCATGTGAACTCAAGAATGCAATAACATTATATTTTATGGAAGATAGTGTTATGTGGAGGGAAACCCCTTTGAGGTATCTAGTCCTCCATACTCCTAGTATTTCATTCTTTTGGATACTTCTTTGCATTTCTTTCTTTTAATAAAAATTCTTTCTTTAACTTGAAAAGAAAATAAATTTTAAAATCAAACGTGTGAGCTTGGGGGTATAGAAATAATTTACATGCTATTCAACAAAATAAGTTTAAGATATAGAAAATTTTACAGAAATGTATGTATGGATTAGGTACATTTAACTGAAACTGAGAACCTCTATTTAGAACATATTTAATCAAATTTTAGGAGAAGAATCATTGAGATGCACACTCCAGGAACATTCTGTTTCTGTGAGGTGCACACATACTACACATATACCTGATCGTCATGTGAGAAGCCATGATATGGCCAACTTCAGTTCAACTTAGTTCAGGTGTGATATGATCAATTAAACTTGAAGAAGGGAGAGTGTCCAGAATGTCCAGAAGCCCCATGTGTTTCCAATGTTAGAGCATTAAACACTGAGAACAAGGAAGAATGGTGCAGGTGTTGTATCAGTAAATTGCAATGTCTAAAGAGCAGAGAACAGCATCCACATTAAACTTATTGCAGATGGTGTCACATTTCTGAAAACAAAGCACCCCTTTCAGAGGAAAAATGAAGAACGTTTTTGTGTCAGTTGGGGCCTCCAAATGCTGAGGTAGAGTTAGGAGTACAAGAAGATTATTGTGGCATAACACCTGTGAGGAATCAAAGGATTGGGTAGGGACAGCCCACAGACTCAGATACGGATTTTACTGCCTCTGAAATAAAAAAAAAAATAAGGAATGTTAGGCAGAGGAGCTTTGAATCACAATGTGGAGATGCTAGTCTCCACCGGAGACCTACTGAATTAGAATGTTTGGGGTGGGGTACAGCAAATCTTCTGTGTTTTAACAAGCCTTCCAGATAATTCAGATCCATAATCAAGTTTGAGGTTGACGGGTTTCAAAAAAAAGCACCGTACCAAAGAAGTGAACACTGAAAAATTAAAACAATTGTCTCAGTACTTTGTGTTAATGTGATTTTTAAAAAATGCAAAACACAAACTACTTTAAAGAATGTGCATAAAATTTAAAACCATCTTGAACCAAGAACTTAATCTATACCTAGAGACACTGGATTTGGAGAAAAAGAAAAGAAGTAAAATACTAATTAATTTTTCATCTAACATTGAGGTGGCAGTGAGGCAAGACTTCAGATTCTGGGTTCTTCTTATTTCTCAAATTAAAAATATTGTGAAATAGGGGCCACCCTGGTGGCATAGTGGTTAAGTTTGCACGTTCTGCTTTGGTGGTCTAGGGTTCGTGGCTTCGGATCCTGGGTGCGAACCTCTGCACCGCTCATCAACCATGCTGTGGTGGTGTCCCATATAAAGTAGAGGAAGATGGTCATGGATGTTAACCCAGGGCCAATTTTCCTCAGCAGAAAAAAAAATTCTAAAATAGAATGTGAAAAAGATGTATATATCCAACATGGTGGAGAAAAGGTTAATAAGGAAAATTACTTTAAATGGAGCAAAACAAGGAAAAAAGAAAAAAAGCAAAGTACAAAATTTAAAAATAGAACCACAGAGATAATGCTACATATAGCAGTTATACTATACTGAAGTTACTTAAATCACTTTTTCAATATTGAATGTTACTCTACATTCCACGAAGACAAAGGAAACTAACACTGAACATAGATGCTGAAAGAAAGGAGATTGTCAGTGATAGTCCATACACATGCTCACAAAAGTAAAGCCACAACTAATATGAAACTTTTATATATGAATGTGTATAATGGTACACATATCTGAAGGCAAAAGGTGGTTAGCAGTCAAAATGTATATGTTCAATTATAGTATCATATATTTTAAAAAGGATTTTAAAAATATGAAGTAAAGTGAACCTAACTGCAACCAAAGTAAGAGTATTCAATTAACTTCTCAGTATTTGTCCAAAAAAAGTCAATATAGGAATCATATATATTGTTAATCTTGATTTATCATTAAATATGTTTGGAGCATACACACACACGTGTTTGCATATAAATATCAAACATCCTACTCCAAAGCAAAGAAAGCATATTATTATAAAATTAGGTCCTATCCTTGTCCAGCAAGCAATTTCAACATAGCAATCAATACCTGAAGCCGCCAGAAGAGAGATAGATGGCCAACCACAGAAATTCGGACTCAGTAGTGCATCAGAGGAAAGGGCAGATTTGAAATCCAGTTCCTTAACCAACTTGAACGCAAAAATGCTCATTAACTGCCAACATATCTTAAACAAATCAGACAATTTATAAGCCAATAAGCACTCTCATGCATAACTGTTTGGTCAAACAGGAAATCAAACCAATGCTTAGAAAGGAGTGGTGATGGTTTGTAATTGGTATTTGAGTGGTGAACACGATGTAATCTATGCAGAAATAGAAGCATAATGATATACACCTAAAATTTATACAAGGTTATAAACTAATGTTACTGCAATACACAAAAATTAAAAATAAATAAATAAATAAATGAAGGAGTAGCAAGGAGCCCAGGAAACAGAGGAGAGAGAAAGGAAGAAGAGAAGAAAACTGTCTGTTCTGAGAGAAAAAATCTGAGCAAGGGAGGGGGAGAGGGGAATTCCCTCATCCAAACCTGGATGGGGAGAGAGAGGGGGAGGAAGGGGGAGAGAGAATCCCCCACTTACTGTTCCCTGTAGGTTCGTAGGCTGGTCAAATCCTTAAAAAGACAGGTTGTCTGGAGAAAATCAGACCCAGCTGAAGAACATGAGTCCATGGAAGAAACCAGGGAAACTGAGTTTCTCGCCACAATGGCAGAGAATCTCATCTTGCATCCTCTCCTGCACTAATGACAAAGGTGGATGTCGTGGGTGGGCCTGTGGGATGGGAGAAGGGATGAAGACGATTGTCATGCAGAGAGACATGTAAAGGTTGGTCCGACCAGTTAGCAGTAGCCAGCAGTGGAGGAAGCTACTCAGAGGTCAGGGTTCTGTCTCTCTCTCCCTCTCCCTCGGGGACCTGAGGAGAGTAAGGTGGCACACCCTGCCCACCTCGCCTAACTCTCCCATGTGCCCTTCTTTTTCTGTCCTTTCCGGGAGCCCTGCAGGCTTGGATTCAAACCCCCACAGCCCCTCACAGGCCTAGGGTGCATGCGCGAACGCCAGGGCCTAGGGTTGGCCTCGAGGGTCCTCAGTGAAGGCACCGCCCTCCCGCCAGCCTCTGACCGGCTGGCGCCACCCAGCTGCAGCTGTTCCATCGCCGCCCTTCTGGCCTTGGCTTCAGCTGTTGTCTCCCTCCCCTCCCCCACTCCCACTCAGCTTGAAGCCCGCTTCTCTAACTTGGAAGCATTGATCTGGCCCTGATGGCCACAGGCGTTCCGGGCTTGAAGCTCAAGGCTCTGCCTGGGCCAGCTGCTTCGTCCAGGGGCTCATTTCTTCCTGGAAAGACAAAGCCACGGCCTCACCCCACGCCTGCACTTTGCGTCTGCAGCCAGGCCAGGTGTAGGAAAGGCTCTGTAGAGTCTGAAGAGCTGTAACCGGCATATGGCACCCCAGGGTTAGGGATCCTGGGCCAAACTGGGAAAGTCCTTCCCGCAACAGATCCCTGCCTCATCTCTGAAGTCAGTAAGGCCTAGCCTTCCTAGTGCCCAGGCCATGGTCTGGCGAGAATTCCGCCATGGAAGACAGGCGTGAAGCCCTCTGCTTGAGGGCGCATGTGCCACGCCAGGACGGCAGGAAGGCTGCCACAGATCGCCTGCTTTTTTCAAAGGAGGCTGGCCTATTCGCTCATCCTCCTGCTCCAGGCCCATTTCGTTCTGGACCAGTTCCGAAGGAATGAGCCTTGGTGCCTGCCGCCAAGTTTTTTTGGGTGTGTTCTTGCCCCTGTCAGAGGAGGAAGCCACTTGGCAACTGCTCTGCCACACCTCGGGTGTTTTAGCCTCCCTCAGCCGGGTCCCTGCCATGCCCATGCCTGCCTCCATGGAGGGACTACTAAGGTCTTGGCAGTTGCCAGTGGAGATAGTCGTTAGAGACTTAATTTTGGGTTGTAGTAAAAGAGCATAACATAAGAGCACTGAGCTTGATCTCTGCCATTTATGAGCTGTGTAAACTGGATGAGTTTTCTAGACACTGTACCCAGTCTCTTCATCTATATACTTGTGAAAAGACGAACATCTACTACGTCGGGATATTTTGAGGATTATGTGTGTTAATATATGTTCAAGCACAGAATTAACATTCAGAGTGTAGTGCCTGGCTCAGTAGAAGTGTTTGCTGCTGTTATTATAATTATCATTATTTCATGTTCTTCACTTCCTCGTGAGTTCCCTGTAAAACCAACCATGGTCCATGGTGTCAAAAGTTTTATTCCAGGTTCCTGCTTAATGGCCTGCAGAGGGAGCCTTGGGCTCATAACCTCCTATTTTTATCCCAGTCCCTAGAGGGATGCATTTACCTCTTTCTTCTTTGCACTGAGGCACTGAATGGGGTCCAACACTCAACTCTGCATGTCCTCCTTTTAATATCCCATGCTATTGAAACACTGTTTAGTGTTTACTTGGTGGAATATACTCCCTGACATGAACAACGCACAGGAGATAGGATTTAGGAAACATTGTTATACTGATAGGTAATAAGCAGGTGTACAGATAGTAGAATTATCAATTTCATAGAGAATTCCTTTAACAGTTGTTCATATCTTGTGTTTTACATCATTTATTAGGGTAATATTTTCATCTTTACTTTTCCTTGTGTCTCTATCTTTCTCAATTTTTCCAAGAGATATATTTATATTATCTTCTAAAATTTTAGGGAAAGTTAAGAAAGTTATGAAACATTTGAAGTTGTTGATTTTGTATATTGGAGGACAACTAGATTGCAAATGAATTAGTGATAATTAGAGTTTTATTTTGGTAAAAGATGGTAGTTGGAATTGATGCCAGGATGTTTGTAACCTAGTTTTTACATCATTATTTGATGTAGTATCTAAAATGCCAGAACTGGTAATTTTAAATATAATAACTTGTCTCATTTTAAAATATGTGTTCTTGGAGAGAGTGACTGAGGTAAGTGGACAATAATTTACTGTAGTGACTTGTTTTTCTCCAATTAATCTGTTATAAACCCAGCAGCCATATAGCATTCTTTTGTCCAAATGACCTGATGGCACTTTCTTGACTTTTCTTGCTGTGACTCTAGCAATCTAGTGTCACACCACCCTCTCGCTCCTAGTCACGCTTTCAGTTGTAAGAGTAACATTGTCAGTAATATGGTGACAAATTTGCACACAGTCTACTATTTACTAAAATATATATATCAATTGCAAACTTTGGTAACGTAATTTTAAGGAATGAACAATTTGCAGTGCACTTAGCTGATTGCTACACATTATTGTGTACTGACATCATGGTTAAAACCATTATTTGCAACATGTGGCCCCATTCAATTATATTTTAAAGGAAAGGGTTCAATGACTTTTTTCTTTTTGAAGAAAGACTGGCATTTCCATCTTAGAAAATTGAGAACTTCTTTTTAGCCCTTTTTCTTGTCTTCAGCTCTTCTTTATCTTGGTTACTAATGCACATGTCCAGTTACTTCAGAATCATGGTGCTATCGCCTCTGCCTTTTTCATGGCTCTCACATTAATTTTTCCATAATCCATTCTGTGAAAAAGGTTTATCTCCACCTTCATATATTGAGGAAGGAACCGACCCTCCTTTATGTGAACTTGGAAAGAAAGGCCAAGGTGATGCCTCGGTGCCCCTCCCCAGCAGTGAGCTGCAGATGGGCTGCAGATTCCTGTGAATCTTTTGCTCACCTCCTGGTTCCCTACATACTTGGCATTGTCTGCACGGAGAAGTCTATAGAAGCTGGCTGAAGGATAAGACTGGCTAGAAAGGACATCAGCAAGCAGTGTACTCCAAAAGTTGTTGGCAGAAACATTAATAAGGAAAAAACCTTTCCATTTATCTTGTTTTCTCTTTATCTTCTCTCTCTTCATTTTCCTTTACTTATATGGTATAAACCCTATCCACCCCCCATAGTGTTTTTTTTTTTTCCTCAAAGCCCCAGTACATTGCTATATATCTTAGTTGTAGGTCAACCTATGGTGGTTCTTTTTCCTGGAGTCCCATGGCATTTTATTCATATCTCTTTCAATCAAATTATTTCTATAGAGTAATTTATCTGTTTATACATATCTCTCTTCCTTGCAGACCCCCAAAATTTCAAGACCTTTGGGCACATAATATATACTTAAGTATTTGAGTGAATCAATGACGATCTCTTGTTGAATAAAATCTAAATAAATACAATACCTACTCAGCACATGAATTCAAGCATTTGAGAGAGAGTTTTGTGTCTGCTGAAGCAGGCTGTGGACCAATTTAGGGGTTCAGTGCCAAGGTTACTCAATAGTTTGAGACAAAATGAAAGAGATAATTAACTTTATTTTTAAAATTCATGGAGAACTGGAGCAGGATATCTAGGTATGAATCAGCACTTGATCATTCTTGTTGCATCTTTGGAAAATCCAGTCCTTTATTTTTCTATGAAAATGTGACAGGCCAAGAGGGTGAACAGAGGACTGGTTTTTAGAAAGACAATTTTGTCACAGGAAATCCTGGAGGAAAATATATGGAAGGAGAGCTGGTAGAAACATGGCAGAAACTTTTTGCGTAGAAACCCTAAAACTTGAGTTTACATGCTGGCTGAAAGATATGTAACCCAACATTTCTCCAATATAGGTTAGAGCAGATTTTAAATATCTAGGTATACAAAAGGAATACAAAGGAACATAGATCAAACTGAAAGGAGTTTAGGATAGAACAAAGAAATGAAGCTAAAGTAAACCAGCACACTAAAATGTGTTTCAGAAGGACCTGCAGTTTTTAAAGGTAGTTGGAAATTTATCACTCAGGTTTAAAGTAGAAAGGGAAAGGGGAACAATTCTCTATCATTTCATGTCCATGAGATTAAAGCTACAGTCTGTCAGAGAAGCAAAACTTGTATGGACTCTAATGTCCAAAAAAGTGTTTTGAATCGTGCCTAATGAAAGAGAGTCTGTGTCATGTAATGCAAATACAGTATCATCAACTCATTTCCAAGTTTATTACAAACACTTTAGCACACGTTTAATTGAGGTAATGCAGAATTCTATTAGGGGCCAAGGAAGAGGCTGATAGTATTCTCTCTTTCAGCTTCTCACTTGACCAAGGGAGAAAATGTTCTTGAACAGATTGACCACTTCTCCTAAAGACAATGCTCATTTTCAATTTTTCTTTTTATAAACTCATCCTGCATTTCCCCTTACATATGCAAGCTAAAGCGTGTATGTAGACATCCTTCATTGGCAATGAGGAGCAGATCCATACTATTAAATAATCAAATAAGCAGAATATACGGTTGGTGCCTTTTAGGAAAATTACAGGTTTAAGCCCACCTTCATTGGTGGGAGGACATGGCATACCCAAATTAAAATATCTACCATTTATTATGCAGCTAATCATGTCATGCTATTTAAATGAAACTTAATGAATACTTCTTCTATAAAATTGATTATATTTTAGTCAAACTGATGTATAATTTTATATAAGTGCGTTTTTACTTAAAATGTAAAACTCTTTAGAGTCTGCTTCATTCAGTTTTAGAGGCATATTTTGTATATTTTGGTGTGATTTTATTTATTATCCTTCATAGCAGAGAGGCACATCCTACTCTTTTTCTTGCTGTCCTCTCTCTACAAGATAAAACTCATCCAAGTTTATTTTGCTTCATAAGGTTTAGGCTTACTTTGTGATGAAAAACAGATCATTTCTGAAACATATTTGGAACTGTAGGGAGCCCAGAATTTTAGACTATGCTCAGAATGTTGTGAGGTAACTTCAAAAAAGATGGAACATTTAAAGTTTACCAGGAAAGTTTTCTGCTACTTTGCTTAACAGTAGTTTTTATCTTTTTTAAACAGTTTAGTTTGTTAATTCTTTGGAAGGATGAGTGAAGGAGTTGGCAGGTTTAAATGTACACTTGATAGAGCTCTCTCTGGGTTACTCTTTCAAAACAACCATCCCAGTTGATGAATATTTAATGGGGACTCTGTCAGTCCCAGAGCTGAGAGAGGCAGTTCTCAAAGCTCCAGCAGGTCCTTGGAGAGGAGAGCGTTGGTAACCAGTGCCGTCCGAGTTTAGATGAGGCATGGTCTTTCTCAGGATGTTAGAACTGAGTGGAGTTCTCAGATGCAGCCCAGTGACTCTAGACCTGAGCCCTGCTCAGAAGCCAGTTGACTTGTCATTCGCTCTGAGCCTGGTGTCTTCCCTCTGCTCGTGCCCCTTTCTGCCATTTCTCATGCTTCTCCTGACTCTCTCTCTTTCCTACACCTTCTTTCTTCTTTTTTCTCTTTTTCTTAGTTTTACTCTCTATTATATTCCTTCTCCTTATCATTTTTTCTGTCTCTTATTGTTCTCATTCATTTTCTTTTTATTTTGTAGTACAGTTACTTTATACATCACTGTCATCTTAAAATCTTGACCCTCTACAACTCCTATACTTCAGCTAGCTATGTTTTTTAAAGATTTTATCTATTTTTTATTTTTTCCCCCAAAGCCCCAGTAGATAGTTGTATGTCACAGCTGCACATCCTTCCAGTTGCTGCACGTCGGACGCTGCCCCAGCATGACCAGTGAAGCAGTGCGTCGGTGCGTGTCCGGGATCCGAACCCGGGCCGACAGCAGCGGAGCATGTGCACTTAACTGCTAAGCCACGGTGCCGGCCCTCAGCTAGCTATTTTGAAGAGAGTATTTTGATAAATTTCTCTTAGATGTTATAACATGCTGATTCAAGGAAATAAAAACTATCACAAATGGGATGGGGATGAAGAGTGAATTCAGTTCAAGTAGCCATGGAATTAGACAGAGGGAAACTGAGAGCTTAGGTCTAGGTGTTCAAAATATTTCCTGATACATATTTGTAGTTCATTGTTGTGGTAAACTGCACAGAGTCTTATTTACTGCTGGAGCCCAGATGTTTGCTCCTTGCGGCAACTCATCAGACCTCGGCCTATAGAAAAGAAGCTAGGAAACATTGCATGCATATCTAATGTGAATATCTGTTAGTGTTCCACCAGGAGACACCTTGGGCTCTTCCCTGAACTATCTGACTAGAAAAAGAGGAAGAGAAGGTTTTCTCCATCTGCACAAAACCAAGACCTTATCTTGAGTTTGAGAGGATTGGAGGTGACTGAAAACAAAAGTGTTCCCGAGTTTGGATTTGCTTTAACAAGAACTATTGGCTGGCTTTGATGTTAAAGGTCTTTATTCAAAATTGACTACCTCTAATGCTAAGTTCAGAGTGGAGATTTGTCAGAAGAATCCCTTTTTGATTAAGTCACTGAAATACAGTATTTGGGAGAATGGTTATATTTGAAGGTCACTTGTTCATATTCTGTTGCCGCAGTGACATCTGTTGGTAAGTGACTACTTCATGCTATTCTCGATGATTTCTGTTTGAAAGACATACTGAGCTTGATAAATAAATGGCAAGCAATAGGATATATTGGAACACATGAGGAAGCCATTTGGGGTAAAGCTAATTCAGCCTGAATTTGTTTTTCCAAAAGGGTCTGTCGCCTGCACTGTGTATCTGCTTTGCCACGTCCCAAAGAGAAGAGTAAATGCCCTTAAGATAAGAATGTATCTTCCCCCTCATTGGCATTTCCTTAAGGATAAGCATTTCTCCCTAGGCTAGGATTTGATTGCTGCAGTCATTCTGTGACCACCCAGCTCCAGACAACAGACGTGACACCAGCCGTGACCATCGAGACAGCAGATCTGCTCCCCCGCTGTGTCCATCAATAGCTGTTCTGGCAGGGCAATCTGGCAGGGCTGATCTCATGGCTATTGTAAAAGGGACATTGCAATCACTTGCAATAAATGCTCTTTGACGGTATATAACTGCTCTGTACACCCCAATTCTTCGGTGCTCTTCCTTCCTTAGGGAAGGAAGGCCACAGGTCATGGTTCTCAAAAGTTGGCTCATAATAAACTCACCCCAATTTTGATTTATAGATTGATTATGGATTATTTACGTCGCAAGCTGATGTGCAGGAAGTAGTAAAGGCACAGTGGTACCCGTGTTGCCTGACATAAAATCTTTCCTCCCTCTTTCCCTTCCCAGGATACCCACTCTTCATGGTGGCACCTACTTCCATGGTGTCATCATTCTTCTGATCACTCCTTTCATTCCCTCTTACAATTACTCAACAAATATTTAAACACCTACTGTATGCCAGGCTTGGGATACACTAAGGAAAAAATTTTCTACAAAATCTGTCTTCACAGAACTTGTTTTTGTTGGTTAAGTGAGATAATGGATCAGTAGGCAGACAAGTGAATTACATAGTCTATCGTGTGATGATGTGTGTCAAGAAGAAGGTAAGTGACAGGCAATGGGGAGAGCTAGAGAGTGAGTGGGTTGCTACTTTAATTAGAGAGACCAGGGAGGCTGGAGCAAGGCCCAGAGGGAAGGGACAGAGCAGGAGGACATGCAGATATCCCAGGGCTGCAGAGATGCTGTGGAGGAACCGTGACTCGGATGTTGTTGGGCAGCAAGAAGCCAGTGTGGCTGGAGCACAGTGAGCAAGAGGGGAAAGGCAGAGAAGGTTTGAGATGCCTGGGAGGGTGAGCAGATAAAAGAAGGCCCCTGGGCCCATCAAAACTCTGCTGTAAGTGAAATGAAAACTTTCAATGTCATTTAACTATACGTTATACAATTTAAGTAGTAAATACCTTTTGTTTTTCTATAGTCTTGTCAAGTACATAAACTAAAATGCTGCTAAAATGGGAATGTCTAAATTATCCCCAGGAGTGACTGCTGTATCTTGTCAGGCGTCTGGTCTGCACAGCAGTCGGGTGGGAGTGATGTGACAGTCAGGAGACGAACTCTAGTCTTCAGGTTGTCGCCAACTGTTTGTGTTATGTTTCATCTGTAAAATGCGGAGGACGGAAAAGATGAGTGGTTTTCAGACTCCGATCCATGGAGCGCTGGATATTCCTGAAGGCTCTTGGTTTTTGTTTGTTTGTTTTTGTGAGGAAGATCGGTCCTGAGCTAACATCTATCACTCCTCCTCTTTTTTCTGAGAAAGACTGGCCCTGGGTTAACATCCATGCACATCTTCCTCCACTTTATATGGGATGTCACCACACCATGGCCTGACAAGTGGTGCGTCGGTGCACGCCCAGGATCCGAACCGGTGAACCCTGGGCCGCTGCAGCAGAGCGCGCGCACTTAACCGCTTGCCCCACCCAGCTGGCCCTGAAGGCTCTTTGTTTTTTTTCTTATGTTTATAAACTTCGATGCAAACTTCACGTAGAAGAGAGTGTCCCCTAGTTTTAAAAAGATTCCTGGACTTGGTCCTCACTTAGGTTTTCTAATATGAAGAATTTGCAGTCTCACAGACTCCCAAAGGACAGACAAAAGGAGCAAGATCCCTTTTTTCCGAGTGTCTCTTGTGACAGTGCTCATTGTCTCTCATTCAAACCAGAAGGTGATTTGTCAATAGTGGGATATAGCATTTGAGACCCCATCCTTCAAGATGGCTGAGTTGTCGTCCATCATTTTACAGACTTATGCTAAGTGAATAATATAAAAAGTGAATGTCTCAGCAGGTACTCTCTGACACAAAATGGAAACTAGGAATTGAGAAAAGTAATTATGATTGATGTCTATCAAATAGGGCATAGGGCTAGTCTAATTCAAAAGTAATTAAAGGCATGAGTGTTAGTCACTGTACATATTAAATATATTGAAAAGTGTTCATGTTCTCATAATAGAATTATAACTGGAAGATAAACTGGATGTTATTGGTACTTATGGTTAAAGATATATTTTATTTAGTTTTGTTTTCCAATTGAGGAAATGAGAAAATTTATTTTTTAATATATTGACTATCTTCTTCCTTTCCAACTTAGAATCTCAAACTGCTATTTTGGAAACTCTGAAAAATATGTTCAGATGTTGTTCAATAGGTAAGAAAATCTTGTTAGGATGTCAAATCCTTTTCTCTCTTATTTATCATAAAATTGTGACAGACTCTCATTTACCTTCCTGTCTGCCCATCTGACTAGGCCACCTTGTTTCTCTAAGCCTGCAAGGGAATCCAGTCAGGTGGAAGGGGATGTTTTCTTCCACTTACACTTTACAGAGAAAATCAGCCTTGAAGTGGAACTGAGGACATGCTTTTCAGAAGATGCATCATTCTCTACCCAGCCAGAACATTGGGCCTGACAACAGCTGGATCCAGCAGAAAACTAGACACTCTAGGAGATGTCATGTGGAGATGTGCCTGGCTGGACTAATAGTCACATGGATATGAGTTTTAAAAAAATCTCTCAGAGCTTTTCCAAAATCCAATAATATTCTTAAGTTGCTGTAGTAGATGAAACATTAGTTAGTGTCTTTTTAATTTCAACAGAAGCTTTTTTTTTTTGTTACTAATGAAGCCAAATTTCACGTCTTTTTTTCTTGTTACCAAAGTGGACTTACTATTAAAAACAAGAAACCTTCAAGAAAGGAAACACTCATATGGAATAGAAATTGTGGGTAGCAATTGCTACTTTTTTATATAAAATCATCTGTTTTATTTATTTACACTTTCTCCCAACTGTGCTTTTGAAAATACCTTAGTATTAGAAATTACCAGTAAGAAGAGGATGTGCTCCCTTGAGTGTGGTCCAGTAGAAGTCGGGTGACTCAGACCTGAGTTCTAGGCCCAGGTCTGTTTCTGGTTAGTGTGTGACAACGTACTTAGGCTCTCTGGAATGTAGTATTCATTTCTGTAAAATTAAAGAATTTGATGATTTTTGAGAACTTTCCCAAATATTAAATGACTTCTCTTTTAAAAAGCAGAAAGATCCTTCTCAAACTTATAAATTATCAAAAATTTTTTGTGACCTTTCACTTACCAAGAACAATTGATGTCCCTTCAATTGTATTGATTGAAAATAAAGATCATAAAAGTATATATTTGGTAATCTAATAAATGAATTAGCATAAAAATGAGCCAGGAATAATTCCTGATCAATCAAGATAGTACATTATGAAAGTATTACTGTTTGTTACAGTATACAAAATTATGACTGTAAAATAGTATCTTTTTGCTGTCTGTAAGTTTATATTGTTACTCATATATCACCATTAACCTTATTATGTTTTACAAGTAATAAAATGTCTTGAAAGGAAAAAACAATAAAGCAACAGCCCTGCATTACACATGAAAGTTGTGCTCCCCCTGGAAGGAAAATGAGGATACAACATTGGTCGAGTACTTCATTTTGTAATCCACTGGCGCCTTTCAAAAATATAGCTATTATTGTAAGAGTAAAGATATTCTTAAGAATAGTGCCACAAAACAGTTTTTCCAGCTTCTTTTTGTCAGAGCTGAGACCTACATCAGGCTGGGGCACTTGAAGAGGCATGGGGGACTCAGCTGGGGGTGGTTTAATTACTGTGAGATGATTAGCCAATAACAAATAAGACGGAGAAAGATTAAAAAGAGGTGAAGGGAAATAAAGTTGGAAATAATTAAGAAAAATGGTGCCTTCAAAATATCCTCTCATTATTTTTATAGCTTTTTATTTATTTTACTTTTTTTTTTGAGGCATGACTAGGATAGTATGTTAGATTTTTCTAAACCCTTATCTCCAGGGCATATATTACTGAGTTCTTCGTTATAAATGATAATGCCAAAGAAAACCTGGACAAAAATATTCTGTACTATCCACAAGGACAAAACATGTACAACATTGCTCTATATATTAAGAGTCGAGCTGTAATAGTCAAGATATATATTCATGTGTGTAAAATCATAATGATTTTCTAATTTTCTCGGGCTGTGAACCGTGGTAAAATATACAGGAATAAGCAGGAAACCTGAAAAACCAGGTGATTTAAAACACCTAATATTACAGCTGGACCATCCAAGGGTGAAATCAATTTAAATTTCACACCTTCTCCTTTCCTCGTAGCCAGTGATTTGTCTGGAAGACAGAAAACACATAAAATTAATTGAGAGTTAACAGTATTTGGAGGCAGTTGAGGTTAAGCACTCAACAATGATGTCCCTTACTTCAGGAGCCATTGACTTTTTGTCATACGTTTACTTTATACACGGGTTCTCTTCTTAGATTATTTCTGTATGTTTCTTAGAAGAGAGACAGGGAAGGAGAATTAACTATCAATCTACTGTGCGCCAGTTCCTTTACTGTATTCCCTTATGCAATTCTTACAGTAATCCTTTAAAGTAACTGTTATAATTCATATTTGATAAAGAAAACCATGTTTACAAAATTGATCAAGGGTAAGAGGGAAGATCTGAACATCAGTC
This sequence comes from Diceros bicornis minor, assembly GCF_020826845.1. Taxonomy (NCBI): domain Eukaryota; kingdom Metazoa; phylum Chordata; class Mammalia; order Perissodactyla; family Rhinocerotidae; genus Diceros; species Diceros bicornis. The sequence continues at coordinate 518,600 of NW_026691111.1, read as the reverse complement.
CGTTGGGCTTATGCCTCATATTCTCTCCACTGTGATAAAAATGGTGCTTCAACATGGGTACTCACCATCTGGCTATTTAATACCGGATCCTGCAAACAACATTGGATGAGATGAGATGAGAAGTTGTTTCCAAAGATATTCTATTATATTTAAACTGTACTATTTATGAGTCAGATGTCAAGACATGCTTTAGAGGCATAGAGAGCAACTGATTAGTTCACCTACACATTATTAGTGTTTGCTATAACTTTCGTGTGCCACATCGTGTCAACTTTGTGTCAACTTTACCAACTTTAGTGCTTCACTGTTCTTTTTGAAAAAACTCAAAATGTCACTTTTCGTGTCAAACACCTTGCTGTTTTCTTCTTATTCACTAGATGACAGTTCTGTATCTCTGTAAATTACCACTGCAGCAGGAAACGAGAGGTCTTAAGCCAGTTTGCTCTGCACAAATGATGGACATAGGAGGACTTCTGCTCCATCAAGGCTGCCTGTGTTATTCCATGGCTGTAACGGGGATGTCCAGGACTGCTTAGTCAGAGGCACGAAGCAGAGTCAGAAAGCATCCTCTAAATTCTTCTTCAGATGTGAGTTCAGGCATCTGTCCTCTCACCTGAGCACACTGGAGTTTATTGACTGTGTTCTGACTCTTATTCTCTCCCTGTAGTTAATAAGTCTGGGAGCTCCATACCCCTAGAAAAAACATATGACACATAAAGCCTTTTCTCAACTAAACGGAGTTGAGAGCTATGGTGTTGCCCGAGAGTCTGATGCTTAAAGAAAATACAGCTGGTGCTCATGTGGAGGGAAAGAGCGTCAGCCACTCCCGGAGGGCTTTTATTGATGCTCCCATGGAATGAGCAAGTTTAAAGTAAAACCACATTGCTTAAACCTCACTAACTGATTGTTTTATTTTCAAGTAATATGCTCTGAAATCTGCTATGTCTAAAAAACCATTTCAGGCCGGCCCCATGGCTTAGCGGTTAAGTGCACGCGCTCTGCTGCTGGCAGCCCGGGGTTCAGATCCCGGGATCGCACTGACGCACCGCTTCTCCGGCCATGCTGAGGCCGCGTCCCATGTACAGCAACTAGAAGGATGTGCACCTATGACAGACAACTATCTACTGGGGCTTTGGGGGGAAAATAAATAAATATCTTTTAAAAAAATCAATAAAAAAAATTTCATAAAGCTTAACCTTCAGTTTTTTATTCTCTGGTATTTGAAATTATTATTAAGACTGTAAATCCTTTAACATTCTACAATATACAAATAGGCAAATATCAATTATATTCTCTAAAATGGTTTGCTCCCATGTTAAAGATTAATATATGGTAGTAAAACTGGTTACCATCCAGTTTTTAACTCATTTTTTGCTTTTGAAATTACATATAAAATTTGTGTTTTGAAGTATTTTCCTAAAACTCAACAACTTTCTGATATAAATCGACTAGATGGAAGGTAACTAAAATGAAATTTGATCTTTAAAACTCGAGCTTTGTGTAAGAATTGATAATATCAGGCAGTTGAAAGTTGGGTCTCTCCACATTATGATATTTATTAATTGTGAATAGCCACATCTATTACAAAGTGCTGAAAAATAAAAAGAAATTGAACAATATCAACACTCTCTTTCCCCACATGTTGTACAGTTTATATGCAAATAAATTCTCAAAGGTCAGAAAAATGTTTATGATTTCAGATAACTGTTAAAATACTATCTCATTCCAGTTTTAACCTCATTTGAAATGGACTGAAAACTCTTCTCTTAGGATTTTGCTCTGATCAGTGTCCCCAGGTCCCCTCAATGCCTCATTTGATTGTAAACTTATCTGAGGAATTGAATATTCTTTTCCATTTGTTCTCTTTAAGGTATCTGTGATAGTGCTTTTTATGCAACGACCACTTGGTACAATTCATTATTAGTTTCAGAAACATGCTTATTTAGGAACAAATCAAGAAAACAAATGTGAGGAATGTGGGGTCACCTAGCTAATGGTGTTCGAGGGATTCCTCATGTGCGTCTTGGCATAGAAACGTTCAAAGTGTAAAGCAGCATTGGTCAGATAAAAAGTGTGGGGTGAACATAATTCTGAAGGAATAATGATGGAGACGTAAAAACAAGAAACCCCTTGAATTGCGTTGGAAGTTAGACACATCAAAGAGCTGGGAAAAAACATTGTTCAATGTAAGTTCTTTCTAAACTCTAAGGCAAAAAGTAACATGAATTTACATGGTAATTATAAACCACAAAACAACAATTCAAAAGACAAGTAAACAACTAAAGTAGAAACCAGAGTGAGAAAAATAGAGGTTAAAGGAGAGATGGAAAGAGATGGTTGGGGTCAGAAAATATGGCTTAGTCATCCTTGAGGTCTCCCTCAGACTCTGATCATTCCTAGTGCTCAGTAAACACTTTGACCCCATGAGCCTGGGGAGGAACAAAGTGACACGTGGTTGGGAGGGGAGATAATGCAAAGATACCCTTGTGGAGGCACTGACATTGAAAATCAGTGACATTTTGCAAAGGTGTTTACCATAATATATTAAGGATTATTCTGGAAAGATAAGGATTTTTCTGGAATGTACGTTTTCATTTTATGGAAACTCAAACAAGCCCAGTGAAAGATTTAGACATTTCAGCTTTAGAAATAAAGAGAGGGGCCATCCCCGTGGTGCAGCAGTTAAATGAACACACTCCAGTGTGGTGGCCTCAGGTTCACAGGTTCGGATCCCGGGCACGCACAGACACACCGCTTGTCAAGCCATGTTGTGGTGGCATCCCATATAAAGTAGAGGAAGATTGGCACAGTTGTTAGCCCATGTCTAATCTTCCTCAGCAAAAAGAGGAGGATTGGCATCAAAAGTTACCTCAGGGCTGATCTTCCTCACACAAAAAAAGAAAGAAACAAAGCCAGAATGGGAAAATTTTTCTGTCAGTTTTACAATGAAAACCAGTTAGCATTTGGAAATCACTTGCAATTTGAGATGAGAGTGTGAAGAAAGAATTAGATGTCACATGTTGTTTTTCCTTTTCTCTGAGGCAGTAAGGCTTGCAGGGGGAATGAAATTCCATCTTTGCTCTATTGAGTTTGAGAAGGTGTAAAATTCATTTGTGCTGGGCAACACTGTTGACCTGTGGAGAAAAACAAATGGTTTAAGCAGCTGATCTAAAGGAATAACTGAGCTCATAAAAGTTCTTAGCTTATAAAGGTTGTTTCTTCTTTGCTCAACTTTACTGGACATCCATTGACCTATATGTGTAAGGTATTTGTGGTAGGTATTGAAGGAAATACAAAGAATTATAGGGTTTCAAGCTCCTCCACATACATGACATGGTTTGCAAGATGTAATTTGATTCTGCCAAGGTATTTAGTGTATGTTGCATTACAGAACCTAAAAAAAATGGCAATGTTATTGAGAAATTGTAATTAAAGACAGCTTCTTAGGAGAGATGGACTAGATCAAGTCCTCAAAGGGACCACTTTTGGGCAGGTGGAGGGAAGAAAGAGTGAGGATTTCAGATGGGGGAAGGGAGGAAATGTACAGAAGTGGAAAGAAACATGGCATTTGGGCATGGGGGTGGGGAGGCCATGACAGGCACAGTCTTCCCGTGACTGAGAGGCAGCTCAGTTTCCTCCTGCAGGAGCCCAGCATTGCTTGCCACCTCCTGGCCTCCTCCACCTGCAGACCCCACGCCTGAGCCAAGGCCTATCTTATCTGGATCGTTGCCTAGTCTCCCAACAGGTCCCTTTACTTTCAGTCTTAATTTCTTCTAATCTTTCCTCCACCTTGCCTGCAGAGTTACATTCTAGAATCCAAATTTGCTTAAATCTGATATCTGCTTCGACTCCTTCAATGACTGTTCAGAGTAGCCTAGAGAACATTCAGACTCCTGAGCTGGACACACAGGCTTTCCCTTGCTGTCCTCATCTTTACTCTCATCACCCACTCTGTCCTACATGTTTGCTTTGTTCCAGCCTTAAAAATACCACCCATTTTCGGAAAGATTTAGCATCCTTTATATCTGTCTTTTTATATGTGCTTCTTCTGTCCTCCTACCCAGTTTTTTAATCAACTTAATTCCTATTTCTTAATCTAAACTCATGTCAAATGTTCCTTTCTCTTGGAGACTTTTCCTGAGAGGTCTCCACCTAGAGACCCATTTTGATGTCCCCACTCTGGGACCATATACTTATCTACTTTTCCATAACTGTTGTTTTATTCATGTCTCATAGACAGTGAGCTCCTTAAAGCTGAGACTATCCTTCTTCTTGATAAATAAATGACCAGCAATAGGATACATTGGAGCATATGAGAAAGCCATTTGGTGTAAAACTAAGTGGGCCTGAAATTGTTTTTTTTTCCCCAAAAGGGGCCTGTAGCCTCTGTTCATCCATTGTATATCTGCCCTAAGCAATTAACATGTCCCAAAGACAAAAGCAATGCCCTTAAGTTGTAAATGCAACTTCCCCCACATAGGCATTTCCTTAAGTATAATCATTTCTCCCTAGGCTAGAATTTGATTGCTGCACTCATCCTGTGACCACCCAACTCCAGACAACAGCCACGCCCATGGAGACAGCAGACCTGATACCCACTGTGTCCATCAATGGAGGTGCTGACAGGTCAAGGTTGCGGCTATTGTAAAAGAGACATTGCAATCACATGTGGTACATGCACTTTGATGGTATATAACCACGCTGTACACCCCACTTCTTTGGAGTGCTCCCTTTCTTTGTGAAAGGACTCTCCCGGACTATATGGTCCTCAAAGGTTGGCTCATAGTAAACTCACCCCAAGTTGGTTTTATAGATTTTTTATGGATTATTTGCGTCGACATTCTATTTGTCCCTCCAGTGTCTGAACACAGTACCTGACACCTTGGGGGCACTCAGAAAATGTTTGATAAGTGAATAAGTATGTGGGAGACCACACTGGCTGGAGCAGAAGGGGTATTTTGGGGAGTGGTAGAAAATTCACTCACGTTCCTACCATAGTGGTTGAAGCTGTGGGCTTTGGACCAGTTTGTCTCGGCACCAATCCCAGTTATCCCGCATTTAACTGGAGAACCTGTGCAAAGTATTTAGTCTCTGTGCCTTAGTTTCCTCATCTATAAAATGGGGCTACTGAGAACTCCTGTCTCATAGGGTTTTAGTGAGATTTAAATGCATTAACTTATGTAAAGTGTTTAGAAGAGCTCCTGGCGCATAGTAGGCATTAACATGTTAGCTGTTGTGTTATCATTATTGCTCTTATATCTGAACGATACTCTGGTTTTGAAAAGATGTTTTCATGATATAGTTGATCCTCATTATTTGTGGATCCTGTGTCTGCACACTTGCCTACTAGCTAAAATGTACTGGCAGCCTCCAAATCAACACTCACAGGGCTTTCATGTCCATTTGCAGATAAGCGCAAAGTGGTGAAAATTTTGATTCACTCGAAGTGCACGTTCCCAGCTGAGGGGAACAAGGTGACGCTCTGCCCTGTTGTTTCAGCCCATGCTGTAAACAAGTGTCCTTCTTGCAGTCTATTTAGTGCCTCATTTATTATCTTTTTGTGCCTTGTGTTGGTGACTTGGCTGTTTAATATGTTCCCCATGTGTAGTGCTGCAGTGCTGCCTGGTGATCCTCAGGGCAAGAGGCTGTGACGTGCCTTTACAGAGAAAGTATTTGTGTTTGACAAGATTCCTTCAGACACGAGGTACAGTGCTGTTAGTCTAAGTTCAATTTTAATATATCAACAATATATATTAAATAAGGTGACTTTAAAGAGAAACACACAGAGAAAAAGGTTATGTATTGATCAGTTGAAGAAAATATGACTAAGGTTTGCAGGAACCTAACCCTACATTTCCTGTAGGAGCAGTGGGTCATATTCACTGATCCAGTGTTCACAGTGACTTTGTAGAATGTCACACTGTGCATAACGAGAACTGACTGTATCTTATGTAATCTTCACATACTCCTTTATAACAGGCAGGGTAGGGAACAGGGTGTCCACATTCTACGGGCTATTACAGACCTTATGAGCCAAGTAGAGAATTTAAAAAGTCTTGTGTTCAGCATAAGAGCCATGAGATTTTGAGCAAAGAAGATCTATGATAAACTGATGTTTAAGGAAAAATTACCTGGCAAGAGACTGTAGTTTTGAGAGGAAGTTGGAGAACTGAGCCAGAAAGAAGGACCAGTTCTTAAACTCTCCAAGTATTCCCATTGCTTGGTGAGGAGATTCGGAGCTAAGGTGCTGATGTGATAAAGGAAAAGTAGCAGCCAAGGGATAAAATAATGGATTTGGTAACCATATATAGGGTGTAAGTTAGGCTGTGGTTCTCAAAGTGGGGTCCCTGGACCAGCAGCATCAGCATCACCTGGGAACTGGGAAGAAACGCAAATTGTCAGGTGCTGCTGCAGACCTGCAGAACTGGAAATTCTGGAGTGGGGCCTGGCAATCTGGGTTTCAACAAGGCCTCCAGGTGCTTCTGGTGCCCATCAAGTTTAAGAGCCAATGAAATAGAAAAATGATCCCAACACGTCACCATGCTCAGGTAAACCACAGGGCAGGGAGGTGGTATTTGTTTGGAGGATAAGACACATTTTAAATTTTAGGAAAAAGTAATTCAGTGTCTGTTTCATCATGAGGATTCCAGAGATGCCATTTTATCTCTCTGCATGTGAAGCTCATTTTTCCACAATATGTTCTCCTTTAGAGAGCCCTTGGTAAGTTATTTACCAATTACCACATATTCTGAGAGTCCCTTATTTCTTGAAATCCCCTTTCAGACGTCAGAATATACTTTATTTTTGTGCACAATCTCCTCTATTTAAAATCTGGAATTCTCTTCCTATAGGATCATGTATCGCACATGCAGCCCTACTGTCAATTTGGAATGCCATTGGTTTCTTCCAAAAGCTTAGAATGTTTTAGAATTTAGAACCTGATGAATAGAGAATTTATATGCTTCTGTGTAGGATTCATATTTTTCAGATGTCCAGAGGTATCCCAACTTGCCAGTAATGTGGCCTTAAGATTTAGCAGAATTTGAAAATATGAATATAGTAGAAAATGAATTCCATCTGTAATGTTAACATTTACAAAATAAATGATCACATTGTTAACGTAGCAATAAACACTTTCTATATTCTAGGCTCTGAAAGTATCTTGCTTACACAGTAAACCTGATAAAGTTTCAAAGATGATCCAATTAACTTTTCAGCAAAAGCTTTGCTTGAGTGTATCTTGGCTTCCTTTTTGACAGTTTTAGCCTTAATGTCACAGTAATGTTTTCTTTTTCTGGGAATCAGATAATCTTCTATTTGGTGAACACTTTAATTTTTAATGGTCACCTGTATTTTGTGATATGCACGTATTCAAATAATCTATAAGAACTAACCATTACCACCCACATATAAGATTATACAGGAATGGAAGAATGTTGGCTGACTTACTGTATATAATTGTTCAGCCAAAGCAGATGGTAGACTCTACCACATACAATGATTTAGGGGTTTGAAGCAGTATCTTTAAATACAAATAATCTCAAAAATGCTAATATGTAAAGTATATTACTTACAGTGTTAACTAACCAAAATAGTTAAATTTGTTATCTTTCCTCCCTTTATAAGGATGCACCCATTATATAGATTCTGTACAAATCTGCAAAGATCACTTTTTTCCTTTTCAAAATTTATTTATTTTAATTTTTAATAGTGAGAACTTTAGTGTTGGGTAAATTGCTGCACAATTACTGGAAATGCTGAGAGTCTTTTGAAAAAGTGTAGAAGTCTAAAGATAATGAAAAGTACATTTCTCCAATGTCAAGTCCTTTGAGCTTCTGTCTAGTTGTACTCTGAAGAGATGGAAGATTAAGTACAAGCACAAGACACAAGGGAACAGGCTGCCAACTTGAGGGCTTCCCATGGACCACAGAGTGCCTGGCAGACACATGGAGGTTGAATCTGGGCTTTGTCCATGGCTGGGCCCTGAGAGGAGGATTTTGCTTAAATGATCAGAGAATAGACCACCTTTTTTCTTGTTAATAAGTAATATTTACCATGTAAATTTCTTTATAAATCTCTGAATAAAATAAAATTATAACCCGTATAGAAATGAACTCTTACTGACATGCCCCACAGCCTTCTTTAGAGAGCTCAACAGAAAATGTCTGAGCTGACTGTGAATTGGTCTTCTCTGAAAGCCAACCAGCCCTTCATTGATAGCCCTGGATAAGGAAGGCCACATACAACTCTTTGAAGATGTTGAGCTGAATTCAGAACCAAAAATCATACCTCCAGTTGGCTCCTCTGTGAGAATGGATGGCCGGCCTTATTTCACAGACTGGGCAGTTGAGGTTTCAGATGAGCTTAATTGCTCTGTTACACGAGGATGGAAAAGGAGGAATGTGACATTGAATCAGTGCTCAGATTTTGCAGGTAAAGATAGGGTCAGAGAAGGGAATAAACATTTCAGCAAATTGGTTTTTTGTTCTCTACAGTGGAAGTAAATTAAGAAACAGATAGTCTCTCACTCCAACTTCTCTTCCCTGTTATCTATCTGTAATATCGCTGTAAAAATTCTCTCTTTAAAGATTTCAGTCTTGGGCCAGCCCCGTGGCTTAGTGGTTAAGTGTGTGCGGTCCGCTACTGACGGCCCGGGTTCGGATCCCAGGTGCACACGGATGCACTGCTTCTCTGGCCATGCTGAGGCCGCGTCCCATATACAGCAACTAGAAAGATGTGCAAATATGACATACAATTATCTATTGGGGCTTTGAGGAAAAAAAGGAAGAAGATTGGCAATAGATCTTAGCTCAGAGCCAGTCTTCCTCAGCAAAAAGAGGAGGATTAGCACAGATGTTAGCTCAAGGCTGATCTTCCTGACACACACACACACACACAAATTTCAGTCTTTTTTCATTGCAGTCTGTTTTTTATCATCTTTATGAGTGCTTTGATTTCACCATCTTCTTGGCACCACAACGGTAGCCATTGAGATGTTATTATAGATTCAGTTTTGAAATTTTATCATCTTATCTCTATTTCCTCTGCCATTTCTTAGTTTTAGTTCTTACTGCATCTTATGCTTGAAAATATTTGAAGCTTATAGTGTGTATCAGTTTCTTATTTTCTCAACTTTTTATTATCTAAGTGCCCTCAACTATCGCTTTCTTAAAAAAAGAAGTGAACTACATAACAGAACAATACACTGTAATAAATTGACCAATTATAAAATTAAGTTCAACGTGAAATCCCTCCCCACTTAACAGAGACCATTTTTCATAATTCGTCATGCTTTAGTTTGGGCAGGGTCAGTTTATCAATGATTTTTGGATGTTTTAAACCACACGAGATGAATACAATATGGTAAAATTGTTAATCTTGCAGAAGTTGTAGAATTTCCTGATGGTTAGAGAAGTTGATGGTGGAGAACCTGAATCATATGAAAAGTAGTTGATTAATTAGCACCTGACAGAGTTTGTTAATTTGTTAAAGATGATGATAAGACATACATGTTGAAAAGATAACTTTGCACATCAGAGCATTGTCAGAGACCACTGGGAAAATTCATAATGTTCTCAAATACTACAAAAAATGACCATTTTTTCATAAAAGATGTCATACATGATGGCATCGAATACTTATGTCAGAAAATTTGCAATGAAGAAAATTAACATTTGAGTCATTTTAATTCTAACAATTTGTTCATGCTTACTATTAGGTTAAAAACAATTTTTAGAAATAAAGTGATAAATGTACTTGCTTAAGTTTTAATTATTTTAGGAAAAGACTTTTTCACATTTAAAAAAATGTTTATTTGTATTTATTTTATGCTGAATTTATTCCTAGGTCCATAGACTTTTTTTAAATTAACTAACACCAATTCTTTTCAAACTCTTTAAAAAAGTTGAAGAGGATAGAATACTTCTAAAGTCATCCTATGGAGTTAGTACTACCCTGATATCAAAGCCAAAGACACTAAGAGAAAGGAAAACTACAGGTGAATACCTTTCATGAATATTGATACAAAAATCCTCAATAAAATAGTAACAAAGCAAATTCAGCAGCATATTAAAAGGATTATACATCATTTTTAAGTGGGATTTATTCCTGGAATACAAGGATGTTTCAATATATGAAAAGGAATCAATGTAATTAACCACATTAACAGAATGAAGGAAAAAAAGTGATCATCTCAATGGATGCAGAAAAGGCGTTTGACAAAACTAAACATGCTTTCATGTTAAAAACACTAAAAAACCCTCAGAGTAAAGGGAAGCTACTTCAATATAGTAAAAGCCATATACAGAAATCCACAGAGAACATCGTATTCAAGGGTGAAAGACTGAAATCTTTGTATCTAAGATCAGGAGAAAGGTAAGAAGGCCCACTTTCACCACTTCTATTCAACATGGTATTAGAAGTTCTAGCCAAAGCAATTAGATAAGAAAAAGAAAGAAATAGTATTCAAATTGGAAAGGAAGAAGTAATATTATATTTGTTTACACATAATATCTTATATGTTGAAACCCCTAAAAATTCCACAAAAAAATTTTAGAACTAATAAATTATGCTAAGTAGTGGGACACAAAATTAACCTGCAAAAATTTGTTGTTCTTCTATACATTAATAACAAGTAATCTGAAAAAGAAATTTAAAAACTTTACATTTTTATTTACAATAGCATCGAAAAGAGTAAAATACTTAAGAATCAACTTACTCATGGAGGTAAAAATTCCAATGATTTTTTTGCAAAAATAGAAAAATCTATCCTAAAATTCCTATGGACTCTCAAGGGACCCTGAATAGCCATAACAATCTAGAAAAAGAAGAACAAAGTTAGAGAACACACATTTCCTGATTTCAAAACTTACTACAAAGTAATCAAAACAGTGTGGTACTGGCATAAATACACACAATATACTTATGAAATATTATAGAGAGCCCTGAAATAAATCTTTGCATATATGGTCAAATGATTTTTGACAAGGGTGCAAAGATCATTCATTGGAGAAAGGATAAGATTTCAACAAATGGTGCTGGAAAACTGGATACCCACATACAATAGAATGATGTTGGACCCTTACCTTACACCATATACAAAAATTAACTCAAAATGGATCCAAGATATAAATGTTAGAGTTGAAGCTATAAAATCCTTAGAAGAAAACACAAGGTAAAAGCTGCATGTCATTGGGTCCAAATGCCATTGCCAACAATGATTTTTTTACTATGACACCAATGACATAAGCAACAAAAAAAATAACAAATTGCACGTCATCAAAATGAAACGTTTTCTGTATCACAAGATACTAGCAACAGAGTAAAAAGGCAATGGTTGAAAAGATTTACAAATCACATATCTGATAAAGGATTAATATCTAGCATATATAAAGAACTCCTACAACTCAACAATAAAAAAACAACCCAATTTAAAAATGCACGAAGGACTTGAATAGACATTTCTCCAAACAAAATATAAAATGGCCAGTAAACACATGAAAAGATGTTCAACATCACTAACTATCAGGAAAATGCAAAATAAAACCACAATGAGATACATGTTCACACCCATTAGCATAGTTACTATCACAAAATCAGAAAATAACAAGTGTTGGCAAGGATGTTGAGAAATTAGACCGCTTGTGCAATGAAGGTGCGAACATAAAATTGGAAAACAGTATGGCAGTTCCTTCAAAAATTAAAACTAGAATTCACCACATGATCTAGCAATTCCACTTATGGGTTCTGAAATAATAGAAAATACATTTATCAGTCTCTGCCTCCAGTTCCTGGCACAAAGCTCCTAAAACTCTGTAATTTCCTAAATGATAAGAACACTAGGAGCAACTCTTATTCTAATATTTGTCTTTGACACCATCCCTGACACAGAGACCCTAAAACCCTTGTAATTTCCTTTTTTTTTTTTTTTTTGGAAGATCAGCCCTGAGCTAACATCCGTGATAATCCTCCTCTTTTTGCTGAGGAAGACCGGCTCTGAGCTAACATCTATTGCCAATCCTCCTCCTTTTTTCTCCCCAAAGCCACAGTAGAAAGTTGTATGTCATACTTGCAGATCATTCTAGTTGCTGTATGTGGGATGTGGCCTTAGCATGGCCGGAGAAGCGGTGCATCAGTGCACGCCCGGGATCCAAACCTGGGCCGCCAGTAGCGGAGCATGTGCACTTAACTGCTAAGCCACGGGGCTGACCTCCTTGTAATTTTCTAATTGATAAGAACACTAGGAGAAGCTTTTGTTCTATTGAGGCAACTCTGGATGGGCTTCTGGATGGCTCTTGGATGGGGGCTGGTCACCAGGAAGACCAAGCCCTGATTAGAAGATTCGAATTTTTAGCCCTACCCCTTATCTTGCAGAGAGGGGAGGGGGGCTGGAAACTGAGTTAATAATTAATCATGCCTACGTGACAGAGTCTCCATTAAAATCCCAATAGAAGGAGGTTCAGAGAGCTTCCTGGTTGGCAATGACAAGGAGTGTTTGGAGAATGGTGCACTTGGATATGGCATGAAAGCTCTGTGCCCCTTCTCACATACTTTTCCCAATGCACCACTTCCATCGGCTGTTCTTGAGTCATATCCTCTTATAATAAACTGGTGATGTAGTAAATGTTTCTCTGAGTTTTGTGAGCCACTCTAGTAAATTAATCAAACCCAATGAGGAGGTTGTGGGAACCTCTGGTTTATAGCCAGTCAGTCAGAAGTACAGGTAACAGCCTGGGCTTGTAACTGGTATCTGAAGTTGAGGTGAGGTAGGGTGGGTGTGCAGTCTTATAGCACTAAACCCTCAACCTGTGGAGTCTGATGTATCTCTGTGTTGACAGCATCAAATTGAGTTGAATTATCTGACGACTAGCTGGCATTCCAAGAATTGCTTGTTGGAGGTGTGGGGAACCCACCCACGTGTGAAAAAATGAATCTCAGAAAACCATTTATGGGCATACACCCAAAATGATTGAATGCAGAGGTATAAAGACATAAATATACACCCGTGTTCTTAACAGCATTATTCAAAATAGCCAGAAGCTGGAAGCAAACCAGGTGTCCATCAACAGATGAAATAACAAAAAAAATGTGGTGTATACACAGAGTGGAATACCATTCACCCTTAAAAAGGAAGAAATTCTGACACATTTTATGACAAGGAAGAATCTTGAGGACTTTATGCTAAGTGAAATAAAGCCATCCACAAAAGGAAAAATACTGTATGATTCCACTCATATAAGGTACTTAAAGTACTCAAATTCATAGGAATAGAAAGGAGAATGGTGTTTCCCAAGGGCAAGAGGGAAGGATAACAGGGAGTTGTTGCTTAATGAGCACAGAGTTTCAGTGCAAGGTGAAAATAGTTCTGTGGATGGTTGGAGGTTATGGCTACACAACAATGTGAATGTACTGCATGTCACTGAACTGTACACTTAAAAATGGTTAAAATGGTCAATTTTAGGTTATGCATATTTTATGACCATTTAAAAAAATTAATTATTTTCAACAAATGAACAAACACTAACTACATGCAATAACATAGATGAATATCACAACCAAAATGCTGCATAAAAGAAATTATATTCAAAAAGCTATAGATTTTTTAATTCCATTTATATAAAATCTAAAAAAGAAACAAAACCGAGGTCTGGCTTCCAGTAATGGTGGAGTGGCTTGTTGAACTAACACTCTCACATATAACAATGATAAAATCTGAATACATATTATATGTATTTATATAGAATCATGTATTTATATGTAATATACATATAATAAATGTGTATATGTGTGTATGTATAAATGTCTTCCGAAAGCAAGCAGAACTGACAGGGAGCCTTCCCTTAAATGATGGGAATTGTACCAGGAGGTATTTGCAAGCTTGAGTCTTTTGCCTCAAAGCATTCCAAAATCTGTACATGGCCGAGACAGGGGAAAAACTACAGTCTTTCTTGTAAAGTTAGAGGATGTATTTTGGGGCTGACAGAGTAGCTGGAAAGTTAAGGGAGAAATTCTGGAAGGGAGGGAGACACACAGAGGAAAATCTCAAAATATGTACGTAAGTCTCCCCCACACACACACCAAATTGGCAGATCTTTGAACAACACACATGCAGGGTAGACCCCAGAGGGCTTAGTGTAAAAACAGCAATTGGTAGATGAAAGAACTGAATGAGGATTTCAGCTATGCTCACGGTAAAGGAGAGAAGATTGGAGTTTCAGTCCAGCCAAGTTAACTCCCTACTAGAAAAATAACAACACTCTTCAAAGGAATACAATAGAATCTAGAGTCTCTATAACTATCATTCATGGTTTCCAGTACACAGTTTAATTTTTTTTAATTTATTTTTCCCCCAAAGCCCCAGTAGATAGTTGTGTGTTATAGCTGCACGTCCTTCTAGTTGCTGTATGTGGGACGTGGCCTCAGCATGGCCGGAGAAGCAGTGACTCGGTGCGCGCCCGGGATCTGAACCCAGGCCGCCAGTAGCAGAGCATGCACACTTAACTGCTAAGCCATGGGGCCGGCCCTCCAGTACACAGTTTAAAAAATCATGAGATTTGAAGAGATGGGAAAATGTAATCCATATATGACCAAAAGCAGGGAGGAGAAACTCTCCCCATGGTGTTGCAATTAGCTGACAAGGATAAGACAGCAGCTATTATAAAGATGATCAAGGCGGTATGAAAAATATTCTCATAATGAATGAACATATCTGGAAACTCAGCAGAGAAGTGGAAATTACAAAAAAGAACCAAATAGGAAGATTAAATAAAAAAAATACTTTTGAGTTTACATGTACATTAGAAACAGTAGAAGAGGGCCGGCCTTGGGGCTTAGCAGTTAAGTGTGCGGGCTCCACTGCTGGCGACCCCGGGTTCGGATCTTGGGCTCGCACGCATGCACTGCTTCTCTGGCCATACTGAGGCTGCGTCCCACATACAGCAACTAGAAGGATGTGCAGCTATGACATAGAACTATCTACTGGGGCTTTGGGGCAAAAAATAAATAAGTAAATAAAATTAAAAATAAAAAGGAACAGTAGAAGAAACATGAAGATAGAGCAATAGAAATTATCCAGTCTGAACAAAAGAATGTAAAAATTTTGAAGAAAAATGAAGAGAGCCTTACCTGTGAGATGATTGAGTCCCCAGCAGAGAAGGGAGAGACAGAAAAATTAAATGAGGCAGAAAGACAAATCAATAAGTAATAGCATAAAACTTCCAAAATTTGGTGGAAAATCTAAAATTTTAGATCCAAGGAAGTCAGCAAACCCAGAAAATAAAATACAAAATAAAACCATACCTGGGCACATGATAGTCAAGCTGCTAAAATCCAAAGATAAAAACAAAATCTTGAAAGCAGTCAGGGAAATACATATATACAGGGGAAGACATTACATACAGGGAGAAATAATGTCATTGATGGATGATATATTATCAAAAACAAAAGAGACAAATCAACAACAAAATGACATCTTTCAAGTGCAGAAACAAAACCCAAAAGTCAACACGAGATTCTATATTTAGCAGATCTCACTTTCAAAAAGGAGGCAGAAGCCACAATAATATTCCGCACACCTATTAGGTGGCTGAAATAAAAAATAAAATTGCAAATATCAAGTCCTGGTGAGGACAAGGAGCAACTAGAACTGGGAATGCAACATGATAGTTGCATTCGGATAACGATTTGGCAGGTTCTTATAAAGTTAAACATACACTTATTATATGACTCAGATATCCCACTCCTAGGGATTTACTCAAGCAAATTGAAAACTAATGTTTAAACAAAATCTTTGGGTGAATATTCATAACCATGTTATTCATAATTGCCACAAGCTGAAAATAAACTAAATGTCCTTCATCAGGTGAATGGAGAAAGAAATTGTGGTGAATTGGGACATTAGAATACTACTTGGCAATAAAAAGGATAAACTCTTGATTCACACAACAACATGGATGAATCTTGGCTGCATTTCTCTAAGTGAAGGAAGCCCGATTCAAAAGGCTGTACAGTATGTGGTTTCATTTGTATGACTTTCTAGAAAAGTCAGCATTACAGAGATGAAAAATGATCAGTGGTTGCCAAGGGATGGAATGGGGGAAGGGGTTGATTACACAGGGACAGTATGAGAGAATTTTGGGGAGTGAAAAAAACAGCTCTGTATGCTACTGTGGAGGTGGATACATGACCATAAAGTTGTCAAAACCCACAGAACTGTACACTACAAAGAGTGAATTTTACTCTGCAAATTTTAAAAATCAATCAGGATGCTGGGGAACTCAGATGAAATGCAGTGACAAATGAATCTCACTGTATTACAAGCATGTGACATAGCCACACATAATGGGTGAGGATGAAAGGTCCTGACCTAAGTTACATTGAAAGACAGTGTTTTGATGGGATACTGTAAAACTAAAGTAATGTACACAAACACTCTACTCTAGGTGGTAAGTTTGTTTTTCATAAGGATATGGATTAGCAATTCTGAAACTAGTTGACACATTAGGAAATATATTGTAGCTAACTGGAGTTAAATTTCTCACTGTTGGTGAAAGAAGTTAAAAATAAACAAAAGGAGAATGCTAGAATAAACTCTGTGGTGCTGGATAGGAGTTGGAAGTATCAGTATGAATCCATGTCACTTCTAATATATCTATCCAGATAGATGGATAGATTGATAGATGAATAGATAGATGTGTATACCTGAGTTTATATTCATACATACATTTCCAGGCTCTGCTGAGAGGGTCCAGAAGCAGTGACATCCTAGTATCAATGAGCACACTTAGCTCCCAGATCTTGGTTTCTAAATATCATTCTCCAATAAAAAGAACCAGGTTTTCTTGGAGAAATGGCTAATTCTAGGGTGGAGATGGAAAATACAATATGAACCTGGACCATCTTGTAGTGTCAGAAGTAGGAAAGTGCTTTAAATAAAACACAGCAAATGATGAGATGTGTCAAAAGGAATCAATCTGAAAGACTTCTCAATGGCTCAAGCTGGAAAACTGTGAGCAACATAATAAATAATGGTAGCATTGGATTATTACACAGAGAATAAAATAAATATCCATGAGTCTATACTGACATAAAATAGATTAAATAAGAAAGGAAGAAAGAAAGAGGAATAAAAAAGAATAAGAGAAAGAAAGGAAGAAGGACGGGAGAAGGAGGGAGGGAATCTTCCTCACAGAATTCCAAATAATAAATGTGGCTGGATAGCATGAAATAGAGAATCGCCACTAGAACACCACAGTAATAATTATTGTGGGTAAGGCTGACTGATGAATGCAAAAACTGTGGGTGAAATTAAAAAAAAAGAATACATTTGCAGAGCCTCAAATCATCTGCCTCAAAATATATAACTTTTTTATGTTAATTACTTTAAAAGACCTATGACTATTGAAAGCAAAAATTATAACACTGTATTGTGGGATTTATAACATGAGAAGATGTAAAATTTATGATAACAATAGCACAAAGGACAGACAGAGGTAAATGGAACTGTTCTGTAGCAAGTCTTCCATATTTTACATTGATTAAACTTGTGCACTATTAAGTCTAGGTAGGCTGTGATATGTTAAAGATGCATATTGTAATCTGGAACAACCACTAAAAAATGCAAAGGTGTGTCACTTAAATGCTAATAAAGGAATTAAACAGCATACCAAAAAACGTTTGTACAAAACTGTTCACAGGATATGACCTGCACGTCCCCAGGAGGAGATGAGCCCACTGCGGCGCATCCACAGAGCAGAACGCCCTCAGCTGTGCCGAGGAGCAAACGCTGACACACACATCCTGGGAGAGACTCATCAACCTCGTGCCGAGGGAAGCAAGCTGGACAGAAAACAATACACGTGGGATGATTTCAGCCAAGATGAACCTATGCTGAAAAAACCAGAACAGTGGTTGCCTCGGGGGAAGGAAGAAATTGCCTAGGAAGGAACAGGAAGGGGTTTTCTGGGGGTGATGGAAATATCCTATTCTTAAAGGGGTGAAGGTTATATGGGTATGTTTATTTGCCAAAAATGTAAGGTTGAGATTTGTGCCTTTCAGTGTGCGTACTTCTTACCCCCCCCACACACACACAAAGGACTAAAAGAATAATAAAGTGAGGTGGGAATGGGATGGAGTGTGGAAGAAACAAAAATGGCAGATGATTAGTAGTTGTTGAAGCTGGGTGCCGAGCTTACTATGCTGTTTTGTTTATTTTGTATATTGTTTAAATTGTTCTGTAATAAAACACTTGTATAAGAAGACAAACTCGATATATAGTGTTCGTTGGTAAGATGTCAGCTACCTTTGGGGAGGAAGGAGGGAGAAAGGGATTGTCAGGACCTGAGTGAAGCTGGTGCTAGTTCTTGGTCACACAAGTGTGTTCACTTTGTAATAATTCTTGGAGGTTTACATGGATGACTTCTGCGTATATTTCTATACGCATGTTATACATCAATAAACATTTTAAATCCGGCATATTTGCAAAAAGATCCTAACTCAATATCTCAGAATAACAGCAGTGTTTTGTTTTAAAGTGGAACACGTTCACTCATGATATCATCAGATGGATTTTTTTTTATTGATATTTTAATGGTTTCTAACATTGTGAAATTTTGGGTTGTACATTTTTGATTGTCCATCACCCCATATATGACTCCCTTCACCCCTTGTGCCCACCCCCCACCCCCACTTCCCGGGTAACCACAGTCCAGTTTTCTCTGTCCATATGTTGGTTTATATTCCACATATGAGTGAGATCATACAGTGTTTGTCTTTCTCTTTCTGGCTTATTTCACTTAACATAATACGCTCCAGGCCCATCCATGTTGTTGCAAATGGGACGATTTTGTCTTTTTTTATGGCTGAGTAGTATTCCATTGTATATATATACCACATTTTCTTAATCCAATCGTCAGTCGAGGGACACTTAGGTTGCTTCCACTTCTTGGCTATGGTGAATAATGCTGCAATGAACATAGGGGTGCATAAGCCTCTTTGGATTGTTGATTTCAGGTGTCTTGGATAGATTTCCAGTAGTGGGATGGCTGGATCATAGGGCATCTCTATTTTTAATTCTTTGAGGAATCTCCATACCGTTTTCCATAGAGGCTGCACCAATTTGCATTCCCACCAGCTGTGTATGAGGGTTCCTGTTTCTCCACATCCTCTCCAACATTTGTTGTTTTTTGTCTTGGTGGTTATAGCCATTCTAACGGGCGTGAGGTGGTATCTTAGTGTTGTTTTGATTTGCATTTCCCTGATGATTAGTGATGTTGAGCATCTTTTCATGTGCCTATTGGCCATCATCAGATGGATTTTAATACTCCCAAGTATCTAGTAATGCCCTCACCCTTGAGTGGCCCCCCTGGGTGGTTCCATTTTTGCCTCAATTTGGCAAGTGGCATGGCTTTGAGTTTTTATGATGGGTATGGGCCCTTAAGGTGGGTGGGTTCCAAGGGGAGGATCTCTGCAGCGACCCTGATCACGAGGTCCAGAGGGAGGAACATGGCAGGCTGGATGGATGGAGGGGATGGTAGGACAGATGGCCTTGAAAAGGCAAATTCCAGGATCCCATGCACCTGGTATTTCCATTTTAGATATTGAATTTACATTTCAAATACTGGCCAGGGAGCTTCCACCAGGGCTGCAAGCATTCTCAGCAATAGCCAGGCTGCTGAGCCCCACCCTTACCTGAGTACTGGCCTCAAAGGATGCAGCCCAACCACACTGCACAACTCTGGGGGATTGGCAAGGCATGGAGAGATGACATTGTATAGAGAAGAGGCGGAGTAGAAGGTGGTGTGTAGAAGCAGAGGGGCGTGGGCCAGGGGTGGAGGGACAGGTGGGAGTGGGGTCCCATAGCTGTGTATGCTTGGTGCTTTTGTCTCTTAACCATTCCCTGCTGGGAGCTTGCAGGACTGCAGGACTACAACTCCCAAGATGCTCTGGGCATGGGGCGGTGTCTAGCCCTGGGGGGAGGAGCAGGGCTGTGAAGGCTTGCTTGAGGGCCAAACCACTGTTGACTCAGGACTCTGGTCCTGCACCCGCTCCAACTGGACTGAGTCCTGGAGGGATGTGACGGGACGAGAGGGACCAGGGAGTTAGGAGGGTGTGGCAGCTGCATGGGCAGCTGCGGGCCTGCAGCGTGCAACTGCTTTTGTCCAAAATTGAAGCTGAACTCGTGCCTCTTCCCCACCGCCTCCCTCCGTTGCTTGATTCCTCCTCCCCCCTGTGTGCCTGTGGGTCTTTCCACAGCCTCCTACCTAGTCCAAGGCCAGGTGCTTCTCTAAAGTGCTTATGGGAACTGGTTTGACATCCCAGAAACTTTCCACTTTGCCTGCTGCCCTCTGCCTTCTCCAGCCAAAGTGCCATCATTTCATCAGCTTTTGGGAGACATTCGCCCTTGTGGCCCCTCTTGCAAGCCCAACCGAAGAGTTTGCAGGGTGGTAACATTGGCTGTTGCTTGCTTTTTTCGCAGATGTGGAAGTTGAGGCATCTGTGAGGTTACTCACTGGTTTCCCCACAATCCACTAAGAGCAGAGGAGAAAAAATCAATTCCCAGGCAAGTATCTAGTAGGACGTTTTCACCAACCCATTCCAGTGCAGAGGCCTCCGAAACAACATCCTTAAGATGAGAATAGCTTAAGTATTTTGCCCTTTAGATTGATCACCTAATCTCAGCTCAGGCCTGAGTGGCCAGTCTCTCAGGGACATGGGTGGTGATTCTGATCCCTCAGGAAGAGACCGGTGGTCCAGCTTTGCGAGAGGGATGTTCGTGGTAGACAGCACCTGGGCAGCATTTGAAACCCGTCAGCTTTAACCTCTCTGTTTTGGATTCAGGCAAGTTTCCCAGATAAACACACCTTGGGATAGTCAGATGAACCCTATTCTTTAAAAATTGATTACATCAGTGAAAAGAACAGAACATAAAATATCCTGCTCATTTGCAAAAGATAAAATGCAAGCAAGACTTTCTTGTTAATTTTTTTCTGCTCATACTCTTGGCTGTACTGTACGCTTGAATGCAGAAACAAAAAACTTGAATTGCCGTATTCTCTTTTCCTGAGATTAGTAAATTAACTTAAAAGTCTTATTGAAACCTGTGGAGGAATGATTAGCAGTTTTTTGATTTATGTCTTCCTTAAAAGTCTGGGCGTTGATTTAAATGAAAACAAGTCCTTGTTTATATCAAACACCCCAATAGGTTACATTTCCGATTCCTGAATGTGTAATATTATCAAAACAACTGGAAAACCTGGTCATCGAAACTAGACCCTGTCACTTTGTCAAGAATTTGCCTCTTTATGAATTAATGGCACATGAATTCTTCAACATTTTTGTAAAGAAAGGATGAGAATCTCTTCAGTGTCTCTGAATGTGGCAAGACGGGGAATTCTCGTTAGACCGCAACCTCGGGTTCTTCTCTCGTGTTCAACAGGCCCGGGTGGTAGTCCGTGTGGTCAGGTGCAGCACCACTCCCCAGCCCCCAGTGTTCCATCCTACTCTGGCCTGTGACCTCTTCAGGGGGTTCTGATGACACTCGTCCACAAGTGTTGAAAGGAGACATTGTAACGTGAGGATATTCCTCATCTTGAAACAAGAATTAATTGAGAGGAAAGTCTCTGGGTCTGTGTGCTCCGATGCACTGCTGTTGGGGTGTGGCTGTAGTGACAACTGTGCTCCCAGCAGTCCCCACAGTGGCTGCCTCAGACATTTGATCTCCTGGTGCAACCACAGCAGCTGTTGACAGAGCTGGGCGCTCACCATGGTTAAGTGTCTTCCATCAATTTTGTGGCTCTGACCCTCCTCTGATCAGCCCCTTCCCATTCCTAACTGCTGCCTTGATTGCTTTGCAGTT
Source organism: Diceros bicornis minor (assembly GCF_020826845.1). Lineage (NCBI taxonomy): Eukaryota > Metazoa > Chordata > Mammalia > Perissodactyla > Rhinocerotidae > Diceros > Diceros bicornis. The sequence goes on along the minus strand of NW_026691111.1, from coordinate 496,747 downwards.
GTTTCCTAGGAGCCACTGTGTGTAACTGGATTTCACAGTGTCTTTAGGGACCCACCTTCACTACATGAGTCACTGTACAACAGCCACTTATCCTGGTGTAGCCCATGTTCGTCCTCTAAAGTGGAGCTGTGAAGAACCCTGCTTACTCGGAGCTCCTCTCACTCTCATGCTGCTGGGGCTGCTTATGAAGCTGGGCATCTCGTCTTTGGTCTCATCACATTATTCTTTTCATCGATTATTATGAAGTCGGATACGACTTTGTTAATAATGTGACACTGGCTGTCACAGGCACTTCTATGTATCTTCCCCAACAGCTCTGTGATGTATGCCTGTGATCCCCATTTTACAGGGGGGACACTGAGGCTCAGAGAGGTCGAGTAGCTTCCTTCACACAGTTTCTTGGTGCATTTTGAGTCTCCACCTGGAACTCCGCCTCTCAGGTGTGTGCACTTAGCTGGTGTTCCACTTTGTCCTTCTCTGCCAGCCTCACCAAAGGCACACGGCCCATCCTGAGTCCATTGTCTGCTAGTTGGCAGTCACCCTGCACAAACAGGCCCTGGGTGGGGAGTGGACTAGCAGGGTGTGGTCGTCCGACCTACCCTGGGCAGATTCTAGGTTTATTGCAAGAGCTGGAGTAGTGGAAGATACTGACCATCACTCACCTGCAAGGTTTCTTATGTAGAAATACTCCACTGACTTTTTACAGGTGTCATGTCTTTTTGTCTTCATTGCTCCTTTGGGCTTTCTCCTACAGTCCGTGCTGTGCAGTAACATACAGTACAGAGACTGGTGAACATAATACTGTTGCCCTGCACCAAACGGTCACATCATTCATTTTTCTAATTATGAAAGAATTACATACTTTGTAAAAAAAAAAAGGCAAATTACACAGCTCTATGTAGAGTAAAGTGAAACCTTCCCCTTCCATCCCCTTCCCTGCACACTCACTCCCCTACTCAGAAGGAACTATTGTTAAGAGGTGGCAGCTTATTCTTCTGGACATTTCCTATGAATTTATAAATACACATAAAGATTTTTTTAACATAAATAAATTACATAACTACATCGTTTTGCAGCTTGCTGTTTCCCAAAACATATATCATAGACGTCTCTCCTTATCAGTGCACGTCCCTCTAACTTAGCTTTTTAGAAGTTTTAGAGCTACTCCAAAGAACAGGAATACCACGATCTGTTTATTTCTTCTTTGATAGAGATGGGGTTATTTCCAGTTTCACTATTATACATAATGCTGCAGTAAGATCCTTGTATGGAATTTATTACACTGCTATTCAACTGCTCAATTTGCTTTGTTCCCTTTTAGTCAGAGACTATGATATATTTTTAACAATTTTATGGGAATTATTTTATAAGGAAATTAATTTTATCTCTGAATCAAGACATTTATGTGGAAACTGGACTTTAAGGTCATCCATCTCAGTATTCTGGAGAAAAATCATGAAACTTAGAAGATATTATGCTAGCTGCATCACATTCTAACAAGTCACATTAACAATTTAAAGTTGAATGTTTGGGCTGGCCCGGTGGCGCAAGCCGTTAAGTGCGCGTGCTCCGCTGCGGCGGCGCGGGGTTCGCGGCGGCCCCAGGTTCGCGGGTTCGGATCCCGGGCACTCACCGACGCACTGCTTGTCAAGCCATGCTGTGGCGACGTCCCATATAAATTGGAGGAAAATGGGCATGGATGTTAGCCCACGGCCAGTCTTCCTCGGCAAAAAGAGGAGGATTGGCAGATGTTAGCTCAGGGCCGATCTTCCTCACAAAGCAAAAATAAAAAACAAAATAAATAAAATTGAATGTTAGTATAGCTTCTACAGTCTTTGTTCAGAAGAAGGATGACATTTTCTTGTCTTGAAAACTTCTGACTCCAGGGGCTCTCAGTTGGGCTTCAGAGAGGATAAGATGTTGGTGTTGTATCTGTTTCTCTTCAGCTGTAGGCTGCATCTTCTAAAGATCATAGAATTGAACATGGTCCAATCTATATATATGATTTGGGTCAAAAATTCAAAGTAATGAACCCAAGATAGGAATCTATAACTTTGGTTCATTTTTAAAGTTTTTTTTTATTTATTTATTTTTTCCCCCAAATCCCCAGTAGATAGTTGTATGTTATAGCTGCACATCCTTCTAGTTGCTGTATGTGGGACGCGACCTCAGCACGGCCGGAGAAGCGGTGTGTCGGTGCGCACCCGGGATCCGAATCCGGGCTGCCAGCAGTGGAGTGCGCGCACTTAACTGCTAAGCCACTGGGCCGGCCCTATAACTTTGGTTCTTAATGAAGAATTTCCTTTGATATCCTCAAGTCTCTGTGATTACTAGTAAAAACTCACTTGTGGGTGAAGAGATGTGGTTCTGCTGGCAATGTCTGGCTTGAACATCTATAGTTAAGGCTGCCACATCCCTAGGTAGATTAGACTTGACCTCTCCATGACCTCTGCCCTTGTTCTTTGACGTGGGAAAAATAAGAATTTAAAAAACTATTGTTACTAGCACTGAATGCTAGAAATGCCCATTAAAGAGTGAGTTTGATTTGGTAAACCAAAGGGAGTATAAGCAGAAGAAAATCTTTAATATCTATGAAATTTCAAGAAGTTCTAAATTTTTTAAACGTAACCCTATTTTTGCAACAATGCAAAATGTATATATATGAATGAAATATCCCTCTGTCCATTTCTTAACTTGTTTCCATTGATTTGATGGATTTATCCTCTAATCAGGATTCCAAGTGTGAAAGAACATCTTGGTATTTCAAAGAAAAGAAGCCATTGATATTTGATTTGCTTTTAGCTCGGCATCCTACAGGTTTGAGGAATAAATTATCATGTAATGATACAATGATTCTGAAATCTAATTGTTAATTAGAGGAGTGTAAGGGATGATTGAATGGTGGTTCATCCCCATGGTCAGGGGTATTGTACACATGGACATGTAAACACGAATCAGGAAGGTGCTTCAGCCCCGTGACATCGCTGAGAACCACAGTGCAGGAGGATCTAGGGGCACAGCCCTTTGCCTCGATCTCCTGGGTTACATGTAGATCCAGAGGTCTTGACAGTGGCTTCAGAGCAGCTAACTTTTGTCTATTTCTCCCCTTCCTTCTCTCCAGCTTATCTCAAACAGTCCTGACTATCATGTTTTAATGTAAGGCCAATTATAGTTATTTACATGAGCTTCTTGTTCATTATTGAAGAGTAATAATCAGGCATAACATTAAATATCATTTAATCTACTTAAATAAATTTGTTGTACCTTTTAATTGATTAGAATACTAAAGTTGGTTCAGAGTTTGATATTCACCAAGTGCGTTAATCTGCTTACAACTGCCATGTGCCTCACTCCTCTTAGAAGTGTATCATTGGCCCATCACAAGATTTTAATGACTCAAATCATCATAAATTAAGATAATGCACTCTCTTTTTGATGACCGGGAAGCACATGGGTCCATTTTGGAAATATGCCCATCTGTCTTTTCTCCCCATGGGAAGTTTCTTGTCACTAGGTCTCCAGTGGCTTGCACAAGCCCTAGGTCTGTAATAGCTTGGTGCCTCTCCTTCTACTTGGGGTAGAAATAAAAGAGGTCAGAGAGACTTATTAAAGTTTTGGTTGCATGAAGTCTTCTATGAAGACCATCCATACATATTGTTCTGGATAGCTCTCTGTTCCTAAGACTGCTAGTTATTTTAAGGGCTTGTCAGAAACCGTGAAAGATCTGATGTTTTACCTTACCTGCAAACCAATAAGTTAGCCTACAATGGTCTTACAGATGCTGGCAAAAGTCAAGAGACCCATGCGTCAGAGACAAAGGACTTAATGACACAACAATAGCAGTGGCCAGAGTATCAGCATTTGCACCAGTTCAATAAATCTCACTTCCTACAGGGTGATACACAGTGGGCCAGGTGACATGCAGAGAGATGCAAGATCTCAGAGCCTAAGGAATTCAAATCTTTGATAACGGGCAGGATGTCTGCTAACCTTTGCCCTGGGGAGGGTGTTATTTTTATTATACTGGGCAGTAAGCAAGCCTGCCCTTTGCTCCAGAGGAGGCCACTATTTCTATCTTCCAAGGCTGACAGCTCTACACACATCCTTGAAAAGACAGCCTGGTTTTACTGGCTTTCAAAGATAAGCTTGAATGAGACTTGATCATCATTTATTTCTTCTGTTTCCTGTATTGAGATTGTGCAAATATGTTCTTTTCTCTGTAAAGTTCACTAACTTTATTCATACATAAGAGATGCTTTTGGTTTTATTTATTAAGTTGAAATTTTCTTATTAGAGAAAATGATGAAACTATTATGGGTTGGATGTGAAAGTATGTTTTTTCAGGAAAAATGTGAAAGTAGATCGGTGCTCGTAGAACTTTGCCACAAGGAGCTGATAGCAACTTAAATGATTTTAATTTGAATACTGTTTTGTACAACTTTCTTCCATCTTACATCATCTTCTCTGCTTTCTGTAATTCCCATATTGGAATGGGGCAGTTTCAGGGATTCACTGAACTCATATACAGTATTCAAATGGTTTTGTCTGTTGTGGTTTTTTAATTGAGATAAAGTTGACATACAACATTAAATTAGTTTCAGCGGTACGACATAATGATTCAATGTTTGTATATATGTTGAAATGATCACCACAATAAGTCCAGTTAACATCCGTCCCCATATAGAGTTACAAATTTTTTCTCTTGTTATGAGGACATGGCATATTTCAAGGTGCAGAAGAATCAACGATGATGTCATACATTTCCATAGACAGCTTGATGAATTTGGACTTAAGCATACACCCTTGAGACTGTCACCACCATCAAGGCCACAAACATATCCATCATCTCCCAAAGTTTTCTCTCACCTCCTTTATTACTATTATTCTGTTGTAAGAACTCTTAATATCTACTTTATTAGCAAATGTAACGTATGCAATACAGTCTTGTTAGCTGTAGGCACTATGTCGTATCCTAGATTTCCAGAACTTATTTATCTTGATAACTGAAACTTTGTATCTTTGAACATCAGCTCCCCATTTCTCCATCTCCCCAGCCCCTGGCAACCACCATTCTAACCTCTGCTTGTGTGAGTTTGACTATTTTAGCTTCCACAAATAAGGGAATATTTGCCTTTCTCTGTCTGCCTTATTTCACTTAGTACAATGTCTTTTAGGTGCATTCATGTTGTCAAATATAGCAACAATTCCTTCTTTTTTCAATGTTGAAGAATATGCCATTTCTTTATCCCTTCATCCATCAGTGACGTTTAGGTTACTTCCATATCTTGGCTATTGTGAATTTGCTGCAATGAACATTAGAGGGCAGATATCTCTTTGAGACCCTGATTTCAATTCCTGTGGGTGTCTACCAGAAGTGGGATTGCTGGATCATAAGCTAGTTTTCACTTTTGGAGGAAATTCCATACTGTTTTCCATAATGGCTGTACTAGTTTACATTCCCACGAGGGTTCCTTTTCTCCACATCCTCACCAACATTTGTCATCTTTAGTTTATTTGATAATCGCCATCATAACAGGTGTGAAATGATAGCTCATTGTGGTTTTGATTTGCATTCCCTGATTTGTGATGCTGAACAACTTTTCATACACCTTCTGGCCACCTGTATGTCTTCACTGGAAAAATTTTACTCTGGTCCCTTGCCCATTCTTTAAATTGATTTGTCTTTTTGTTTTTGAGCCAAACAAAAAAAGAGAACAAAATTTCCAGGCATTATGGGTGCTTCCCAGTTGATGCAGATGGCTTTGTATTTACAGTGGTACAAAAAGATCGTGTTTCGTGCTTTTTCTTCAGCTTGTCATAAGACCAGCAGTAGCTGCGGCACGGCAGATAATCAGGATCTTCTGGGTTTGGAGGTTTACAAAATAAATGAGTGGTAAGGAATTTTTTATTTTTCCAAGGAAATTATTGTGATCATAGTCCATGGAATCCAGGATTGATAGGTGTAGGAGGAAATTAAGGTGAGAATCGTTGATCTGGCATTACTACTGATCTTGAGGGACAGGTATCTACTGTATGAATGTTTGAATAAAAATATTAGAGATCAGGCATCTGTGATAGGGGAATATGTTTTCTGAGTTATTTACTGTTGAACATAACCATTTGGATTATGTGAACATCTGGGATATGTGAGTAAGTTGCTAACAGGGGGTGGTTGATAATATCACAATTGATTTAACCTCTATGAACACAAAGTGGTCAATGGATTAAGCAAATAAGTAGACAGAAAACACAGAAATGGTAAGATTTGGGATTTAGTAAAGGACTGGGGGCCGACTGTCCTGAGAGGGAGTGCCAGGACTTGTGCGGTTGAGAGTGACAAGGAAAAGAAGAGAATAGACTAACACTCAAACAAGGAGGGCGTGTTAACAGGATGGAGGGGGAAATGATCTGGAGGAGCCTTGAGTTTTGACCTTGAGCTTTCTGTTCTTGATGCAAATCTGCCTGATGACATCCCAGGACACAGGTCAGATCTATCCCGAGTGCGTAGAGGGAGGGTGGAAGTACAAAACAGCCAGGATAATTGTCCTAAAAAGGCAGGCCTCTTTTATCATTTGACCCAGTTTCATGATTTGTTTTTATAGGGTAAGAGGAAAAGAAGGATGATAAGTCACGTCTTCACAGAAGAAGCAGCGTAACTGTGGGAACCAGTCCAAACCAAAGCCTGGTTTAAGCATTTCCATTCTTTTGAGGTTGTCCAGTGACATATTCAAGAGGCCAGTTACTAGAATCCCATCCCATCCTGGCAATTTCTGGTCTCTGAGAGGACAACTTGGACCAGCCCCACCAGATCTGCTGGCCCGAGAGACCGCAAGGACTCCAGGCCTGCAGCAGTGCATGACAACGCGTAAGTCCTTTCAATCTTGCCAAAACGTTGTAAAAACTTGCACCTAGTCACACAGGTGAATCCCTGCCAGGTGTGCTCGCAGGTGGTCTGCATTCCAGGTCCCATTCCCACTCCTGCTGGTCTTCAGATTTGGCAGAGATGATTCCAGGAACTGATCTGTGCATTCCACAGCTCCACTGTGGAGGTATCAGGAAGGAGGAAAGGGCAGTGAAGAGCACAGGAGCGAGACTGGTGATAGCACTGATGGCGGACACACTTGCTAGCAAGGCAGAGAAAGTGAGGGTTTAAGAAGGCCATCCTGACAGCAGATGAAATGGAGCAGGCACCTCAGTGAGGTCTCTTGGCAGCATCCCTAATGTTTCCTTGCTTTGAGCTCTTGAAAACTTTAAAATATATTGATACTTTTCTTTTATTAAACTCTGCTTCGAGACATAGAAAATATAGACAACAGTTTCTTTCTGAGGTGAGATGTTGAGTTTCAGGGGAGGAGAGAAAGAGCTTCCTTTTTCATGCTGCTCTCTCATTTTCCTTTACTATGTATATTATTTATTTGTACTTTAAAGTCAGCAGCGAATTATCAATGTCACGGGATGATTCAGTTTTTCCCCTCACAGTCACAGTAAAACCTACTAAAAATGGATTATTCTTTTTGTATAATATTCCAATAGATTCCAAAATATTATTTCAAACGCACTTTTGTGTCTATGTTCTCAAATTAGATATTTACTTCTTGGTCTCCATTTTTCTGTTCTCTGTTGCATGCTAATTCAGAGTTGCATCTAAGGAAATACCAGATTTCCCTCAGTTTTTTAGATCCATATGTGTTGGAAATTTGATTCATGGAGATGAACATGGCAGTTGGGGGATCGTGCGATTATCAAAAGAGATCTTTTCAGCATCAGTAATGCGGAAAGAACCCATTGCTTGTTGGGATTTAATTGTCTATTTGAGGGATCAAGCTTTCACTGTTGGCTCTTCTCTTTCTCTTTGGAGGGAAAGTACAGCCTTCCCAGTCTTTCCGTTACCAAATCACTTTCCTGGGTGGCTGTGCCATGTCAGGAAGGGCTTGGGATGCTGGGAACCAGGATTCATTTTCAGCTTCTGGTTGTCCTGAGAAGGCTTCCCTGGCAGAATGCAGCCTGTGTGTCTGGGTGACACTTGCAGCCATCAGAAATGAGGGGATAACTCACAAATGCCAAGCGATTCATCTGGTCCTTGTCTTACAGGGTGTTCCCAAGGGATGAGGTTCAAAATGCCACTCGGTAACCATTTGAAAGCTCCTAGTCATGGGGTGGGTTCTCGGTGCGAGCTCAGAGCAGTGTCTGTTCACCACCAGATGGGAAGCATTTCAGTATTTTAATTGGTAAGGCTGTGTTCATGCACGTCCATGGACCATCAGTTCAGTGGCATTCCCTGCTGTAGTCCCCCACACCTCTGTCGTGCGTCATCTTTGAAAGCTCCAAACAGTGTTCACACCCCAGCAGGTGGTGGTAATGTAACCACAGCACAGGACTGGGGACAAAAACACAAAAACCCAGGGGCAACACAGTTTATGGGCTCAGGCCCAATTGCCCCATTTGGACGAGTTGGTAACACCAACACTTAGTGTGTAAACTGGAGGATTGTCCAAGACCATGGACCTCAGAATGACACAGGCTCAGAAGTCACCTTGGACAGCAAGGGACAGTGTGAGGTCACTCACTGACCAGGATTATGGTCCCTTATACTGGCAAAGTAGAGCTCACCCGGGATCCATCGAGGGAGGATGCTTGGGGCCTTCTGGGGAATTTCTGCCCTAAAGGGAATTGCATAAGGAAGGCAGGGGTGCTGAAAATCCTAGTTCACAGGGAGCAGTCATGTTTATGGAACGAGACCCAGCAGTAGCCTTAAAAGCTGCGTCACAAATCTTTCCGCCTGGATACAAAACAAGCAGGAGAAGGAATTCAGAGTCCTGGACAAGGATCCCAGCAGGATTCAAATCCAGGTCAGGGGTGAACAGGGAGCCCCTAGAGGGGCCTCAGGAGCGAGGTCCTGCCTGCCTTTAGTCCATTTGCAAATGAGCTTCCTTGGGCCTTGTCCTCTCAACGTGCACGTTTTGATCTTTTTACATTGTTTTCATCACTTAGAGCTGATGCAATTCCAGAGATTGAACTAGAAAACTACAAGTTCCTAAAATTTAGTCAAAAGAAATCTCAAAAAGAGAAGCAGAAAAAGTTCCCTGTTCCTCCAGAATGTAGAAAGGCAGCCCCTGCCTGTGGCACGACATGGTCCTGGGTAGTGCTGTTTTAAAGACACCCACATTTCAGTGGTTGTTGCTCTGCCTGTGAAAGTACCTTCAACCTTAAAATCCCAAGAGAAAGGGCGGGGGCCATGTCTGCTCCTGGAGGAGCTGAATGATACTGAAATGAACTGATCTTCGGAATTATGGGGACTTGGGAGTGTCCCCACTAACCAGGGAAGGGGCTGGCCCTTCTCCCTTCGCCCACAGACAATAAGCTGACGACCCAGAAGAGTTCGTGATTCAAGGAGAAATGTGAGATTCAATGTCTCACTTACATGCCTACAGAAAGCGACAGAACCACACCACAACTCCCAGCTCTAAAGGGAACAGGACTTTAATATAATATTCAAATATGGCATTTATTATTTACAACAAATAACTACTGTCCCTCCCCAATGGGTGAATAGGTGCTGGGGTAGAGACATCAGGGAGCTGGGGTGGGGTCGTCCCCTCTCTCTTGGGTTTCAGGGGACCTCAGAGATCAGCTTACAATGCTCCCCTTCCCGTCAGGTGGGAGGAACTGGCCCAGTGCATCGAAAGCCTCCCAGCTGTGTCCCCGCTGCTGAGGATGGGGCTGTGATCGGCCACTGGTACAGGGCTCGGTGTTGGGGCCTGGGGACTGAGTAGAAGAGTCGGGTTACCCTGGGGGGTCTCCCTCAGAATCATGGCCCCCACCCTGTCCCCACTGCACTGAGTGCTCCAGACTCTGTGCTCAGTGCTGTCAGCCACCAGTACCCCATTTGTCCCTGCCACGCAAGAGATCATTTGGTATCATCTATTTCACAGAGGAGGAAACGGAGTCTCAGGAAGCTGAAGAGAGTCACCCCAGTCACAGGACTGCTCAGTAGTGGAGCTGGGATCCCAGTGCCAGCTGTCCAACTCCCCAAGGGCACGTTTAGCCCGAAGCTTTACTGAACCCCTGGGAGTCAGTCACCACGGCCCAGACACTCACTCACCCCTGATCTTAATGATGGCGGGTTCTTCTTATCCTTGAGTATTCTGCTGGCCAACTAGGTCTGGGGGGTCCAGCTGGCAGGACAGGCTGTAGCTCCAGGACAGAAAGGCACCTGTGAGCCTACCAGGAGACACACCTCAGGTGTCCCCCCACTGCCTGCCCAGCAGCTGGAGTCTAGGAGTCCCAGAGGTCGCCATGCAATAAGACCTGGGGCTGAGTGGGGGGCCACGGAGACAGGCTCTCTGGACTGGCCAACAGGGAGCGTCCACCCCTGCCCTCACCCAACTCCTGCCCGGCCTCACCTATCATTCTCGTTGAGCAGCTCCATGTCCTAGAACCAGGGCCCAAATCGCTCCTCGAACTCTAGGTTGTAATTCTTTGCGGCCACCTGGAGCAGAAGGATCGCGCTCATGACTGGGTATTCCTGGGACCAGAGGGAAGGAGAGGATGCAGATAGGGCCTGGGTGGGGGATGCTTCATGTACCTGGTGGGTGGTGAGGAGTGGGGCAGGGGACCATCCTGGGAACCCTCCTTCCCTCCAGTTCCATCCAGGCTCTACCTGTTCTCAGAATGGGAATAATCAGCCCCTCCTCCAGGAAGTTTTCCTTGATGCCATCCTCCCCTCAACCCACCCGCCAATTGGTTGGGTCTCCCACTTCTCTGTTATCAAACTCTTCCACTAAATGTAAGATACAGGGGGTGGAGCCAGGGACTGTTCTGCCCAGAGGGTCTCTGATTTCCTCCTCCTTCCCCTCCCCTGCAGGGAGTGCGGCAACTGTTCACTTCAGTCCTCTTCTCAGGTTGATCTCATTCCCCTGGAAGGCAGAGAGCCAGAGTCCATCAGACAGAGCCCCCTAGCCTGACTAGACCCCTAGGCCCACCCCTTCTCATGTTGCACTACTGCCAGGTCCCCAGAGGGGGCCGGGCATGCACAGAAAACAGGACTTGGACCTAGGCCGGGATCTGGGCTCCAGAGAAGCAGGACATGGGGGAGAGGTTGAGGGACCTGGCAGCACAACCCTCTCTGATGACAGACTTGGAGGCTGAGGCCTCAGGCAGAGGGGACTGCTCAGCCACTTATGTGCTGCCTGACTTGGAGGGGTCTGACTTCTCTCTCCCTCCATGGGCAGCGTGGGAGGGAGAGGCTGCGTCCAGCTCAGATAAAACCTCAAGCAGCTGTGCCGTCAGGCAGCTCTGAGCTTCCCCAGCCTGAGGAACCGGAATGGGTGTCTCAGGTGGAGCCTCTGTTCACTCATCCCTAAGATGTGCCTGATGCCCCAGCTCCCAGGGGTGGCTGAGAGGCTCTTATGACAGGAGATGTGCCAAGTGCTGAGAGCTCAGAGCTCAGTTCGGGGGCTCCCCATCCCAAGGCTCAGGATCCTAGTCCTCCCTGCCTGGTCCTCAGGTGCACCCATCTTGAGATTATCACCCATCAGCAGGTGCAGCATCAGCAGGTGACCAAGGAAAGTGCTAAGATATGGGACGACACATTGTGACATCGGGGTGTGGGTGGGATGAGTCCTTGCTCTCAAGTCGGCCCCCTGCAGACCCTCCCCTGAAAAGTCCTCACCCTCAGCCTCCTGGCCCACCCCAGGTTTCCCACGGGGAGCAGCCAAGACCCTTAGCAGCCTCCCCTCAACTCCTCCTCCTTTCACAGCCCAAGAAAACCACACTCTTCCTCCTCACCTCCCAGGGCCGGCTTCTGGCAAATCACAGGGTGTGCGGTCCCTGGCCCTCCCCACAACAAACCCATCCTGCACCAGCTTTTCCAGGCCCTCCTCCCGGTCACTTCTACTTGGGGATTCAGGCACTGTGGCACCAAGAGGAAGGGGCCTCCTCTCTTGATTTGAGGGCCTCCAGCTGGGAGGGCAGAGCCCCTCCCCCACAGGCACACTCACCTGCTGCTGCTGCTGCTTCTCCTGCACTCTCTGGAGGCTGATCTGCGGGGGAGCAAACGTGGAGGGCCTCCGCTGCCAGGGTCGAGGTGAGTGTCAGTAAGGCCATAGTCCCCTCACCCCATTTCTCTCCAGCACCACTGGCCTCTGACCGTGGACATCTGACTCCAGGCATCTGGTACCAATAGCACGCCATCCTCCAAGGTGTTGTGATTCTAGAACAAGCCAAGTTCCAACTCTCACTCTGGGTGTGAGCTTGGGCTTTGGGCCAGGCCTCTCCGAGCCTGTTTCCTCATCTGGAAGGTGTGAGAATTCCAGCTACCTCACATGTTCTCCTGAGGACTCAGTGTCACATGACACTGCTCTCGCCATCACCCTTCCAGGTGGATCAAGCAGAAAGCTCCCACAGTCTTTTCTTCCCTCTTACCTCATCACCACCCTGTGTGGTCTACAACTGAGGTTCAACTTGGGGAGGACTGGCCACCAAGTTCACTCTCTGCTTTCAGGGTTCAGTTTGGACTGAGAACCTGAGTTTCTTTCTGTCTGTAGGCCTGGGCAATCTCGTGCTTCTCTCCTCTCTAGGCGTCCACATTGAGAAACCCGAAAACACTGGTATTTGATTCCTCAGTTACAGGGATTTGACAGAGTGAGAGAGAGAGAGAGAGAGATGGAACATGAAAGAGGGAGTAAGAGGAAGTGAGAGACTTTTTTAGTTAAAATTTAGACAAGACATCCCATCACTTTGGCTGTTATTATGTTAAGAAGCCAGTTACTAACTACTTAGTGGTTCCACTGGGATGGCTATACCATGGGTGCGGCTTACTGGGTACCACTGTTGAGATTGCCCACCTCATAGGCCAAGACGAGGCACTTGGGTCGCATTCTCCATTAAACAGGAAACAATTGAATGGTTTTATGACACAGGATGGTAGTATCTAAATTTCCATTAGTTTCAACCCCCTCATGATGCTGACCTGAAAATGAGGCCAAGTTGGAAGCGACTGTTCCAATATCACATTGCTAGAACCCAGGCCTGTTTTGAGTGGTGTTCTGTGCTACCTGTCACCCCTTCTTATTATTCTTTCATCTCTAAGATTGTGCCTTAGGTACATGTGACACCATCCCACAGGGGTAATAGATATTATGTCATATACACCGGGTGACATCCCTAGGAAGTAGATTCTAGTCTGATCCCCATGGTGCAGGTTTAGAGACTGGGGAGGACCTGAGAGGTACAGGGACTTTCTCAGGATGAAGAACTGGTAAGAAAAAGGAGGTCAGCATTCATCTCTGTCTCCTCAAAGTTAAGACTCGACTTAGGTTTCCAGGGAGCTGTGGCTAGGGCTGTGGCTAGGCTCCTTGTGTACAGTTGAGGAGATGACATGGGGGAGGAGGGTTAGCAGCCAGGGTACAGGAGGCAGCTCTGGACAAGTCTGATTGAGGGAAGGGGCCCAGGTAAAGGAATCTTGAAAAATGACCTCACTTCCTTGGTCATAGACCTCAACAGATCTTAGAACTCTGGTAACCAGGCACCCACAGCCCCCCATCCAGCTCACTTGACTGGAGACAGTCAACAGGAAAAAATATTTTGTTGTTATATCCCAACTTTTGGAGGATCTAGGCTCAAAAAAACCCAGAAAGAGAAACTTCTTGGTCGTTGCCGACGTTGGCTCAGCCCTCATCCCCGATGCCTCTGGGCGTCTGGCAGGAGGCAGTGAAGGGTAACACGGGGCAGCCCAGGAAAGGCTAGTGCAGGCCAGGACACAACTGTGATCCCACCTGATCAGCCCCACACCCCTTACACTTCATCGTGTGTGTGTGTGTCTGTGTGTGTTTGTGTGGAGGGGAGAAGGCAGGGTATGAGGGGTAGGCCATTCCTGGGCTGGAGCTGGTTGTCAGGTGTTGGAAGCATGGTGGGCCTGTCATGTTCATAGCCCAGGTCATGGTTGGCAGCATGAGAAGGTGAGCTCCTCTACTCTTATGTTACTGAGCCATAGAGGTTTCATCTCTTTTCCTGCCTGACCACAGTTCTTTGCAGGGATGTCCCTCTGTGCCTGAACTGAGGAGCAGACTTTCTCTTGGGGGTTGACCCCAGTGGCAGTGTGCAGGTGCAGGCAGCCCCTGATTCCTTCTGGCCCAGCTCCAGAGCAGTCTTTGCAGAACTCCAATCAGAAGGTCATCGAGGAGCTGCCCAATGGTTTCAATTTCACCAACTCACTAGGCAAGGGGAAGGTGCCTGAGGCCACAAACACCATCCAGTGCTGCTCTGAGATGAGAGCAGGAGCAGAAGGTCTCCACACTCAGGACCTTGAGATAACCAGGTTGGAGCAGAACTAGGGCATGACCAGACTGGGGCTGTCCCTTTTTCAAGCTAAAGGGGATGTACACGCAGGTAACCTTGCCTGGTTCAGAGCTGAACTGCCATGACCCTCTTACCCTTGCCCGGTGTGAGCTTCTGGAAGCCACTGAGGCAGAGGCAGAGGGTAAGGGGGACTGCAGGCTGGATATTCCTGGAAGGGAAGTGGGATCTTTCTTGTGTTTAGAAGGACACATGGAAAGTCAGCTATGTGGGTGAATCTTTCTCTTTATCCCACTCTAGCACCAGCTGCAGAGCTCCAGCCAGTGGCAGAAGCAGAGCAGTGTGCAGTGGTGGAGGTAGAGCTGGCTACAGCTCCGTTAACATCACCCCTTCTAGCGTTGGAGCCAGCGTCCCCTCCATCAGCAGTGTTGGAGCTGGAGCAAGGGCCAACATCGGCTCCAGCAGGAGTGGGAGCTGCTGAGCTGGAGTCACCTGAACCATCATTTCTAGTGGGAAGTCTGTCTCCACCTGTGGCTGTTAAGGAGCGTGAGAAGAAGCCCAACCTCACGGCCTTCTCTCCTAAGCAGGTGGTAGAGCGGTTGACCGTGATGGATGCAGTGAGCAACTGGGCTCTCAGGGCGGGGTGGAACAGGCCTTCCCTCTGTCATCGTTGCCCCAGACCTGATCCAGACTCCCATGATCTGGGCCCAAATCCTAGCTACACCCCTTACCAACCATATGACCTGGGCAACTTCCGGAACCCCCAAGCCTTTGCTGTCCACCTGCAGATCGTAGAGATGGACACTAACAGGACCTGCTCCACAGAGTGACTGTGCCAGCTCCATGAGGTAGAAGAGATGGAAAGATGGGCAGGGCCTGGCCCATCAGTGGTGGAGGGGAACTCACTGTGTGCAGCCAGGTCTACGGTGGCCCAGCCGTCTCCTCAGGAGGCTCAACAGCCTCAGGACTTCACACCTGATGTGTGCTTCACTACAAGGGAGACAGACAAGGCCAGTGGTTGTAGCTGCCACGGGGGAATGTACATCAGAATGGGGAGTGGGACCAGAGCAGAGATCAGGGTGGTGGAAGATGCCTCCTTGACATGAGCAGAATTGAGCCACTGTCTGGAGCTTGGAGTTAGCCAGGACGGGCTGGGTGCAAATGCCCCTCTCCCTTCTCTGCCGGGATTGGGTCCTGGGTCATCCTGTGCTGAGTACCCTCGGTGGACAGAGAAGAAAACCCAGGGACTCTCACAAGGCTCAGGCCACATCCTGAGCTTCCTGAGCTCTAGCTCTAAACTGTGACACCTGTGTCGGACTTTAGGGGCTGTGGACACAGAGGTGGCCTGTGGCAGGGCTGGATGACACTCCCTCTGTTCCCCAGGAGCTCTTCTGGAAAGTGGTGCCCTCTCAATGCCTGGGATCCACCTGGCACAAGAAGAACAAGCCTAGCAGTGAGCACTAGACACCCACTATCCAGGCCACCATCGACCAGTTCAGAAGGGTGGCCAGCCTCGTCATCACCACCTGCCTTGGGGACCGAGCATGACAGCCCAGGACAGGGCGAGGGTGGTAGAGCACTGGGTCCCAGGTGGCCCAGGTGTGCTGTGGGAGGCCCAGTGGAGCCCCTCTCTGGAGACTTGGGAACTGCCTCTCCACCTTTATCAGCTCCCAGGATTGCAGTGTGTGGTCTAAGCTCCTGCAAGTCCTTAGGCCCTTCCTGCCAGGGGCCCACTGACCTTGACTCCAGGTCCCAGTGGGAGGATGCTCACTTCCTACCTGCCTAATTCCCTGGGTTGAGCTAAACTCCTCCTCCTTGTGAGTGTTACTCTCTGGGTCCTAAATGTCCTTCTGGGGCTCCCTGAGCATCTGTCTCATCCGGGAGGGGAGATTTAAATAGAAGGGGACTGAAGCTAGAGCAAGCGGGGATCCAGTGCCCAACCTCACACCTCATTCTCTTCCCTTCCCCAGGAGTGCGAGATCTGGAAGAATTTCTCCTCGCCCTGCACTGTCATCTCTGCTCTGCAGAAAACTTCCACAAGCCATCTGAAGAACACATGGGGGGAAGTTTCCCCGTGGGTAGGCATCTCTCCATAGGAGGACCAGGATGGATGGGGGATCTCCTGTATGACTGCCATTGGCGCCTCAGTCAGCTGGGGACTCTTGGGAGGCAGCAAATGCTGGGGACAGGGCCTGGGCGTTGGCAGTTGGTCTCTAAGTCTCCTGGTGACCTTAGTGAACCAGTTCTGCTTCAGTACTCCGTTTCCCTAAATGTCAGCTACTAGATTGAGCCACATTGGGGATTTTCAAGTGTTTATAGCAACAGAACTCTATGGCCGGTTGAAACTCATCGTGGTCAAAACAGAGCTGCTCTGTAGAGCTGGGGAGTGGAGACCCCAGTGACCAACAGGAGAGTCCCCTCCCAGTCCCATGAGACCTTAGCGCTCAGAGGAGCCCAGTGAGAACACTCCTCCAGACAGGTTGAATCTCTTGGGTTGTCAAAGAAAAGGGATTTGCACTCAGACCCCTCACATTATCTCTAAATTTATCCTTCCCCCTTTCCCCTCCCCTCGGGTAAAGCTCTGAAAAACTTAAGGAGCTCTATAACCAAGACGAGTCCTTGAGCAGAGAACTGATGACCAAGATAGAGTGGAGGCTGTGGGTCTGGAAAGAGAGGAGGGGAGAGAGGGGTAGGGGGACTGGGCAGGTTGTAGGTTTGATAGTTTCTCACTTGAAATTTCTCTGAAGCATTCCCGTCTATCTTGTCCAGGTTAACAAGCAGAGGGATCTGTTCAGCCCATGGGCGGCAGGGTGCCATTTTTGGGCAGGAGGCCCTGGTCATGGGACACAGTGGTGTTGGCTGGGCTGTTCCAGGAGGAGTTGCCGAGCTGGTGCCATCAGCAGGTCTCTGGCTTCCGTGCACGTCCATCCTGCTGGATGTAGCTTCTTCCAGGCTGTTGCGGTGGGTTTAGCCCTCAGCCTAAAACTGTCCTCAGGAAGCCAGGCCCCTACTGCTCCTTCTGTGTTCACCACGTCTGCGAAGACGTGACTATCATCCTTCTTATCATCTTTCTTTTCCTCTTACCCTACAAAAACCAATCATGAAAGTGGGTCAAATGATAAAGGAAGCCTGCCTTTTTAGGACAATTATCCTGGCTGTTTTGTACTTCTACCCTCCCTCTATCCTCTGGGGATAGATCTGACCTGTGTCCTGGGATGTCATCAGGCAGATTTGCAGCAAGAATAGAAAGCTCAAGGTCAAAACTCAAGGCTACTCCAGATCATTTCCCCCTCCATCCTGTTAACACTCCCTCCTTGTTTGAGTGTGATTCTATTCTCTTCTTGTCTTTGTCACTCTCAACCGCACAAGTCTTGGCACTCCCACTCAGGACAGTAAGTCCCCAGTCCTTTACTAAATCCCAATTCTTACCATTTCTGTGTTTTCTGTCTACTCATTTGCTTAATCCATTGACCACTTGGTGTTCATAGAGGTTAAATCAATAGTGATATTATCAACCACCCCCTGCTAACGACTTACTCTCATATCCCAGATGTTCACATAATCCAAGTGGTTATGTTCAAAAGTAAATAATTCAGAAAACATATTCACCCACCACAAATCCCTGATCTCTAATATTTTTATTCAAACACTCATACAGTAAATACCTGTCCCTCAAGATCAGAAGTAATGCCAGATCACCAATCCTCACCTTAATTTTCTCCTCCACCTATCTAATCTTGGATTCCATGGACTATGATCACAATAACTTCCTTGGAAAAATAAAAAAAATCCTTACCACTCATTTATTTTGTAAACCTCCAAACCCAGAAGATCCCGATTATCTGCCATGCTGCAGCTACTGTTGGTCTTATAACAAGCTGAAGAAAAAACACGAAACATGATCTTTTGGTACCACTGTAAACACAAAACCATCTGCATCAACTGAGAAGCATCTATAATGCCTGGAAATTTTGTTCTCCTTTTTTTTGTGTTGGCTCAATTACAAAAAGACAAATCAATTTATAAAATGGGCAAGGGACCACAATAGAGTTTTTCCAATGAAGACATACAAGTGGCCAATAGGTCTATGAAAAGGTGTTTGGCATCGTTAATCATCAGGGAATACAAATCAAAACCACAATGAGCTATCACTTCACACCTGTTAAGATGGAGATTATCAGAAAAACTAAAGATGACGAATATTGGTGAAGATGTGAATAAAAGGAACCCTTGTGGGAATGTAACTAGTACAGCCATTATGAAAAACAGTATGGAGGTTTCTCCAAAAAAGAAAACTAGCATATGATCCAGCAATCCCACTTTTGGTATATACCCACAGGAATTGAAATCAAGGTCTCAAAAAGATACCTGTACTCTAATGCTCATTGCAACTAATTCACAATAGCGAAGATATGGAAGTAACCTAAACGTCACTGATGATGAATGGATAAAGAAATGGAATATTCTTCAACCTTGAAAAAAGAAGGAATTCCTGCCATTTTTGACAACATGAGGGACCTAGAAGATATTATGCTAAGTGAAATAAGGCAGACAGAGAAAGACAAATACTTATATGTGGAATCTAAAATTGTGAAATTCATACAAGCAGAGGTCAGAATGGTGGTTGGCAGGGGCTGGGGAGATGGAGAAATGGGGAGCTGATTGTCAAAGGATACAAAGTTTAAGTTATCAAGATAAATAAGTTCTGGAGATGTAGGATATGGCGTAGTGCCTAAAGGTAACAAAACTCTATTGCATACGTCACATTTGTTACTAGAGTAGATACTAAGAGTTCTTACCACAGAATGATAGTAATAAAGGAGGTGAGAGAAATCTTTGGATGGTGATGGATATGTTTGTGGCCTTGATGGTGGTGACAGTCTCAAGGGTGTATACATCAAACTGTATATAGAAAAGTATTACAGAATTGTTGATTCTTCTGCACCTTGAAATATGCCATGTCCTCATCACAAGACAAAAACATTTGTAACTATGTATGGGGACGGATGTTAACTGGACTTATTGTGGTGATCATTTCAATATATACTCAAACATTGAATCATTACGTTGTACCCCTGAAACTGATATAATATTATATGTCAACTTTACCTCAATAAAAAAAACACAACAAACAAAACCATTTGAATATTGTAAATGAGTTCAGTGAATCCCTGAAAGTGGCCCATTCCCATACGAGAGTTACAGGAAGCAGAGAGGATGAAGTAAATGGAAGAAAGATGTACAAAACACTATTCAAATTAAAATCATTTAAGTTGCTATCAGCTCCTTGTGGCAAAGTTCTGTGAGCACTGATCTTCTTTCCCATTTTTCTTGGAAAAGCATACTTTCAGATCCAACCCATAACAGTTTCATCATTTCCTCTAATAAGACAATTTCAACTTAATAAATAAAGCCAAAAACATCCCTTATGTATGAATAAAGTTAGTGAACTTTACAGAGAAAAGAGCATATTTGCACAATCTCAATAAAGGAAACAGAAGAACTGAATGATGATCAAGTCTCATTCAAGCTTATCTTTGAAAGCCAGTAAGACCAGGTTATCTTTTCAAGGATGTGTGTAGAGCTGTCAGCCTTGGAAGCTAGAAATAGTGGCCTCCTCTGGAGCAAAGGGTAGGCTTGCTTACTGCCCAGTATAATAAAAATAACACCCTCCCAGGACAAAGGTTAGCAGACATCCTGCCCGTTATCAAAGATTTGAGTTCCTTAGGCTCTGAGATCTTGCAACCCTCTGCATGTCACCTGGCCCACTGTGTATCACCCTGTAGGAAGTGGGATTTAGTGAACCAGTGCAAATGCTGATACTCTGGCCACTGCTATTGCTGTGTCATTAAGTCCTTTGTCTCTGACCCATGGGTCTCGTGTCTTTTGCCAGCATCTGTAAGACCATTGTAGGCTAACTTATTAGCTTGCAGGAAAGGTAAAATATCAGACCTTTCACAGTTCCCAACAAGCCCTTAAAGTAACTAGTAGTCTTAGGAACAGAGAGCTATCTAGAACAATATGCATGGATGGTCTTCATCGAAGACTTCATGCAACCAAAACTTTAATAAGTCTCTCTGATCTCTTTGATTTCTACTCCAAGTAGAAGGAGAGGCACCAAGCTATTACAGACCTAGGGTTTGTGCAAGCCACCTGGAGACCTAATAACCAGCAACTTCTCATGGGCAGCAAAGACAGTGGGGCATATTTCCAAAATGGACCCATATGCCTCCCTATCATCCAAAAGACAGTACATTATCTTAATTTATGATGATTTTATTCATTAAAATCTTGTGATGGGCCAAAGATACACTTCTATGAGGAGTCAAGCACATAACAGTTGTAAGCAGATTAACACACTTGGTGAATATCAAACGCTCAACTAAACGTAGTGTTCTAATCAATTATAAGGTACAACAAATTTAATTAGGTCAATTAAATGATATTTGATGGTATCCTTGATTATCACTCTCTAATAATGAACAAGAAACTCACGTAGATAACTATAATTGGTCTTACTTTAAAATATGGTAGTCAGGACTGCTTGAGATAAACTGGAGATAAAGAAGGGAAGAAATAGATAAAAGTTAGCTGCTCTGAAGCCACTGTCAAGCCCCCTGGATCTACATGTAACCCAGGAGATCGAGGCAGACGGCTTCGTGCCTAGATCCCCCTGCACTGTGGTTCTCAGGGATGTCACGGTGCTGAAGCAGCTACCTGAATCGTGTTTACATGTCCATGTGTACAATACCCTTGACCATGGTGATGAACCACCATTCAATCATCTCTTACACCCCTCTAATTAACAATTAGATTTCAAAATCATTGTATCATTACATGATCATTTATTCCTCAAATCTTTGGGATGCTGAGCTAAAAGAAAATTAAATCTCAATGGTTTCTTTTTTTTGAAGGACCAAGATGTCCTTTCACACTTGGAATTCAGGTTTGAAGATAAATCCATCAAATCAATGGAAATAACTTAAGAAATGGACAGAGGGATACTTCATTCATATATACACAGTTTGCACTCTGGTAAAAATAGAGTTATATTTTTAAAAATTAGAATTTTTTGAAATTTTATAGATATTAATGACGTTGTTCTGTTTATATTCCCTTTGGTTTACCAAACCAAACTCACTCTTTAATGGGCATTTCTAGCATTGAGTGCTAATAACAGCAGCTTTTTTAAATTCTTATTTTTCCCAGGTCAAAGACCAAGGGCAGAGGTCATCAAGAGGTCTAGTCTAACCTACCTACAGATGTGGTAGGCTTAACTATGGATGTTCAAGCCAGACATTGCCAGCAGAACCACATCTCTTCACCCGTAGGTGAGTTTTTACTAGTAATCACAGACACTTAAGGATATCAAAGGAAATTCTTTATTAAGAACAAAAGATATAGATTCTTATGTTGAGTTCATTACTTTGAATTTTTGAACCAAATCACATATATCGATTGGACCATGTTCAATTCTATGATCTTTAGAAGACGCAGCCTACAGCTGAAGAGAAATAGGTACAACACCAATATCTTACCCTCTCTGAAGCCCAACTGAGAACCCCTGGAGTCAGAAGTTTTCAAGACAAGAAAAAGTCATCCTTCATCTGAACAGATAGAGTAGAGGCTATTCAAAGATTCAACTCACATTGTTAACATGACTTGTTAGAATGTGATGGAGCAAGCATAATACCTTCTAAGTTTCATGATTTTTCTCCAGAATACTGAGATGGATGACCTTGAAGTCCAGCTTCCGCATAAATGTCGTTATTCAGTGATAAAATTAATTTCCCTATAAAATAATTCCCATAAAAGTGTTAAAAATATATCATAGTCTCTGACTAAAAGGAAACAAAGCATATTGAGCAGTTGAAAGCAGTGTAATAAATTCCATACAAGGATCTTATAGCAGCATTATGTATAATAGTGAAACTGGATGTAATCCCTTTGCTATCAAAGAAGATATAAACAGATCATGGTATGCCTATTCTTTGGAGTACCTCTAAAACTTCTAAAAAGGTAAGTTAGAGTGATGTGCACTGATAAGGAGAGAGGTCTATGATATATGGTTTGGGAAACAGCAAATTGCAAAACGATGTAGTTATGTAATTTATGTTTAAAAAAAACTTTGTGTATTTATAAATTCATAAGAAATTTCCAGAAGAATAACCCGCAACTTCTTAACAATAGTTCCTTCTGAGTAGGACAGTAAGTTTGCAGGGAAAGGGATGAAAGGGGAATGTTTCACTTTATTCTACACAGATCAGTGCAATTTGACTTTTTTTACAGTGTGTATTTGTTTCATAATTAGAAAAATGAGTGATGTGACTGTTAGGTGCAGGGCAACAGTATTATGTTCACCAGTCTCTGTACTCTATGTTACTGCACAGCATGGACTGTAGGAGAAAGCCCAGAGGAGCAATGAAGACAAAGAAGACATGACACCTGCAAAATGTCAGTGGAGTATTTCTACATAACAAACCTTCCAGGTGAGCAACAGTCAGTATCTTCCACTGCTCCAGCTGTCGCCATGAACCTAGTACCTGCCCAGAGTAAGCCAGAGGACCACGTCCCGCTAGTCCAATCCCTGCTCGGAGACTGTTTGTGCAGGGTGACTGCCATCAAGCAGACAATGGACTCAGGATGGGGCGTGTGCCTCTGGGGAGACTGGCAGAGAAGCATAAAGTGGAACACCAGCTAAGTGCTCACACCTGAGAAGCGGAGCTCCAGGTGGAGACACAAAATGTACCAAGAAACTGTGTGACGTGAAGGAAGCTACTCCATTTCTCTGAGCTCCAGTGTCCCCCCCCCGTAAAACGGGGATCACAGGACTACTTCACAGAGCTGTTGGGGAAGTTACATAAAAGTTCCTGTGACAGCCAGTGTCCACATTATTAACAAAGTCATATCCGACTTCAAAATAATCGATGAAAAGAATAATGGGAATGAGACCAAAGACGGGATGCTCAACTTCATAAGCAGCCCCAGCAACATGAGAATGAGAGAGGCTCCTAGTAAGCAGGGTTCTTCACAGCTCCACTGGAGACGATGAACACGGGCTACACCAGGATAAGTCACTGTTGTACAGTGACTCGTGTAGGGAGGGTGGGTCCCTAAAGACACTGTGAAATCCAGTTACACACAGTGGCTCCTAGGAAACAACTACAAAGCAATCAACTCAGCAGATAGGAATGGGAAGGGGGCAAGCATAGGAGGGTCAGAGCCACAAAATCTGACGGAAAACACTGAACCATGAGCGCTCAGCTCTGTCAACAGCTGCTGTGGTTGCACCAGGAGATCAAATGTCTGAGACAGCCATTGTGGGGACTGCTGGGAGCATAGTGGTCACTGAAGCCACACCCCAACAGCAGTCGCATCGGAGCACACAGAACCCGAGACTTTCCTCTCCATTAATCGTTGTTTTAAGATGATGAATATCCTCATGTTACAATGTCTCCTTCCAACCCTTGTGGATGAGTGTCATCAGAACCCCCTGAAGAGGTCACAGGCCAGAGTAGGATAGAACACTGGCGGCTGGGGGAGCGGCGCTGTACCTGAACACACGGACTATATCGGGTCTATTGAACACGAGAGAAGAACTCGAGGATGTGGTCTAAGGAGAATTCCCCGTCTTGCCACATTCAGAGACACTGCAGAGTTTCTCGTCCGTTCTTTACAAAAATGTTAAAGAATTCGAGTCATTAATTAATAAAGAGACAAATTCTTCACATAGTGACAGGGTCCAGTTTCCATGACCAGCTTTTTCAGTTGTTTTGATAATATCCCACATTCAGGAATCGGAAATGTAACCTATTGGGATGTGTAATATAAACAAGGACTTTTTTTCATGTAGATCATCACCCAGGTTTTTAGGGAGGACATGAGTCATGAAAGTTGCTAACCATTCCTCCACAGGTTTCAATAAGACTTTTAAGTTAATTTACCAATCTCAGGAAAAGATAACTTGGCAATTCAAATTTTTGTTTCTGCATTCAAGCGTATAGTACAGCCAAGAGAATGAGCATAAAAAAATTAACAAGAAGGTCTTGCTTGCATTTCATCTTTTGCAAATAATCAGGATATTTTATGCTCTGTCCCTTTCACTACTCTAATCAATTTTTAAAGAATACGGTTCATTTGACTATCCCTGGGCATGTTTATCCTGGAAACTTGCCAGAATCCAAAGCAGAGATGTTAAAGCTGATGGGTTTCAAATGCTGCCCAGGTGCTGTCTACCATGAACACGCCTCTCCCAAAGCTGGACCACCGGTCTCTTCCTGAAGGATCAGAGTCATCACTCATGTCTCTGAGAGACTGGCCACTCAGGCCTGAGCTGAGATTAGGTGATCAATCTAAAGGGCAAAATGCTTAAGCTATTCTCATCTTAAGGATGCTGTTTTGGAGGCCTCTGCGCTGGAATGGGTTAGTGAAAACGGCCTACTAGATACTTGTCTGGGAATTGTGTCGTTCCCCTCTGCTCTTAGCAAATCCTGGGGAAACCAATGATTAACCCCAAGGATGCCTCAACTTCCACATCTGTGAAAAAGGCAAGCAACAGCCAATGTTACCACCCTGCAAACTCTTAAGCTGTGCTTGCAAGAGGGGCCACAAGGGCGAATGTCTCCCAGAAGCTGATGAAATGATGGCACTTTCGCTGGTGAAGGCAGAGGGCAGTAGGCAAAGTGGAAAGTTTCTGGGATGTCAAACCAGTTCCCATAAGCACTTTAGAGAAGCACCTAGCGTTGGACTAGGTAAGAGGCTGTGGAAAGACCCACAGGCATGCAGGTGGGAGGAGGAATCAAGCAACGGAGGGAGGTGGTAGGGAAGAGGCGTGAGTTCAGCTTCAATTTTGGACAAAAGCAGTTGCACGCTGCAGACTCGCGGCTGCCCATGCAGCCGCCACACACTCCTAACTCCCTGGTCCCTCTCATCCCGTCACATCCCTCCGGGGCTCAGTCCAGTTGGAGCGGGTGCAGGGCCAGAGTCCTGATTCAATTGGGGTTTGGCCCCCGGCCAAGCTCACATTGCCCTGTTCCTCCCCCCAGAGCTAGGCACGGCCCCGCGCCCAGAGCATCCTGGGAGTTCTAGTCCTGCAGCCCTGCGGGCTGCCAGCTGGGAGCGGTTAAGAGAGAAAAGCTCCCAGCATGCACATCTCGTGGCCCCAATTCATGCCTTATCTCTCAGGCCCTGGGCTCCATGCCTCTGATTCTCCATCCAACCCTCTTCTCTATACCATGCCCATTCTCCATGCCCTGCCCACCTCCCAGAGTATGCGCAGTGTGGTTGGGCTGCATCCTTTGAGGCCAGTACTCAGGTAGGGGTGGGGCTCACCAGCCTGGCTATTGCTGAGGTTGCTTGCAGCCCTGGTGGAAGCCCCCTGGCCAGTATTTGAAATGTGAATTCAATATCTAAAATGGAAATACCAGGTGCCTGGGATCCTGGAATTTGCCTTTTCAAGGCCACCTGTCCTACCATTCCCCCTATCCCTCCAGGCTGCCATGATCCTCCCTCTGGACCTGTGGTCAGGGTCGTTGCAGAGATCCTCCCTTTGGACCCAATCTGCCTGAAGGGCCCATACCTTGGTCAGGAGTCTTAGAAGGACTTCCCTGAGCCATGTCATTAAAAGGAGAAAACATCACATTGGACAGCCCCAATTCCTGCGTTATACAGACAGGAAACTCAGGTGCACTGGTAAGTGACCCCTAAGCCACTTCAGGGGACCACACACGTGCCCCTTCTCCCACGCTGCACACAGGCTGGTTCACTGGACTTCCTTATACGAGTGTGGACCTCTTAGCCTCGTTAACATAGGCAACAACACTGAAACTTCCCTTTGGTCCTTCCCACAATGTTAGGCAAGTTTTTGCAGGAAGGTAATATGCAACTTCTGCTCTACTATAGGGCTGGCTCCTTGGGAACTAATTTTAATATCCCTGTTTAAATATACCCTCAGAATCACAAAATAATTTGTTGCTGTGGGGGGTTATGGTGATAATTCTCTGAAGTCGTTTTTCCATTTAGCCTTTCTGATTGACTCCAAATACTACAGCACCACACGCTTCTTAGACTGGTGGATGCACAGCTCCACTTCTTTGCAGGGAGAACGCACAACAGCAGAATATCCGTGGCCTGACTTTCTGGAGCATCAGTATTACTATAAGATTTGGAAGAAGAAAAGTTAGGTCATTTCCAAGGTAAGGAATTAAAAACTTAACACTAAGATGAGGTGGGAAAGTCATATGCCATTAATAATTGTCAGTAATCTGTGCCTGAAATGTCAGACTTTCTCTGAGAAAGAACTCTGAGACCCTATTTCCCGTTGTTTTATTTATTTATTTATTTTTCAAAGATTTTATTTATTTATTTTTTCCCCCCAAAGCCCCAGTAGATAGTTGTATGTCATAGCTGCACATCCTTCTAGTTGCTGTATGTGGGACTCGGCCTCAGGATGGACGGAGAAGTGGTGCCTCGGTGCGCGCCCGGGATCCGAACCCGGGTCACCAGCATCGGAGCGCGCACACTTAACCACCAAGCCACGGGGCCGGCCCCCCATTGTTTTAAATAGGAAAAATTAGAAGGCATAGCAAATCTATTGAAAAACTCTACCAATTTCCTAAGTCACAGTATGGCACCTAGACATAAGTTACGAACATCATGTGCTCCTCATTTTGTTCCTCATTCAACCCAGTCCCACAGGTTTTCAGTGCATGCTGTGAACACGGCACTGTGCTAGATGTCGAGGCCTTGGTGAGCATCGTGGTGGGGGTGGACCTTGTTGGAGAAAGATGGCATCATGAAAAATCCATGCCACTTACAAAACTGAGGCAAAAATGTAAAGACCCAGGAGCCACGCAAGGATGAGGGCATTAATAGATACTTGGGAGTATTAAAATCCATCTAATGGTGTCAAGAGTGAATGTGTTCCACTTTAAAACAAAACACTGCTGTTATTCTGAGATATTGAGTTAGTATCTTTGTGCAAATATGCAGGATTTAAAATGTTTATTGATGTATAACATGCATACAGAAATATATGGAGAAGTCATCCACGTAAATCTCAAAGAATTATTACAAAGTGAACACACTTGTGTGACCAAGAACTAGCACCAGCTTTACTCAGGCCCCAACAATCCCTTTCTCCCTATTTCCTCCCCAAAGGTAACTGATATCTTACCAGCGAACACTATATATCGAGTTTGTCTTCTTATACACGTGTTTTATTACAGAACAATTTAAACAATATACAAAATAAGCAAAATAGCATAGTAGGCCCATCACCCAGCTTCAACAACTACTAATCATCTGCTATTTTTGTTTCAGTCACACTCCATCCCATTCCCACCTCACGTTATTATTCTTTTAAGCCTTTGTGCGTGTGTGGGTGAGTAAGATGTATGCACACTGAAAGGCACAAATCTCAATTGTACAGTTTTGGCAAATAAACATGCCCATATAACTTTCATCCCTTTAAGAATAGGATATTTCCATCACCCCCAGAAAACTCCTTCCTGCTCCTTCCCAGGCAATTTTTTCCTTCCCCCGATGCAACCCCTGTTCTGGTTTTTTCAGCATAGGTTCATCTTGGCTGAAATCATCCCATGTGTGTTGTTTTCTGTCCAGCTTGCCTCCCTCAGCACGAGGTTGATGAGTCTCTCTCAGCATGTGTGTGTCAGCATTTGCTCCTTGGCACGGCTGAGGGCATTCTGCTCTGTGGATGCCCCAAAGTGCACTCATCTTCCTCCTGGGGACGTGCAGGTCATCTCCTGTGAACAGTCTTGTACAAACATTTTTTGGTATACTGTTTAATTCCTTTATTAGCATTTAAGTGACACACCTTTGCATTTTTACTGGTTGGTCCAGATTATAATATGCATCTTTAACATATCACAGCCTACCTAGACTTAATAGTTCACCAGTTTAATCAATGTAAAATATGGAAGCCTTGCTACAGAACAGTTCCATCTACCTCTGTCTGTCCTTTGTGCTATTGTTGTCATAAATTTTACATCTTCCCATGTTATAAATCCCACAATACAGTGTTATAATTTTTGCTTTAAATAGTCATAGGTATTTTAAAGAAATAAGTTAAGTGTTTGGAAGGAAATGCTTTGAGACTCTGCAATTGTACTGTTTCTTTAAGTTTCCTCCACAGTTTTTGCATTCATCAGTCAATCTGTCCAACAGTAATTATTACTGTAGCGTTCTAGTGGCGATTTTCAATTTCATGCTATCTAGCGCATATATTATATGGAATTCTGTGAGGAAGATTCCCCACCCTCCCTCTCCCTTCCTTCTTCCTTTCTTTCTCTCTTTCTCTCATTCTTTTTTTTCCCTTTTTTCTTTCTTCCTTCCCTTCCTTTCTTATTTAATCTTTCTTATATCAGTATAGCCTCGTGGATATTTATTTTATTCTCTGGGTAATAATCCAATGCTACCATTATTTATTTTGTTGCTCACAGTTTTCCAGCTTGAGTCATTGGGAAGTCTTTTAGACTGATTCACTTTGACACGTCTCATCATTTTCTGTGTGTGTGGTTTTTTTTAAAACACTTTCCTACTTTCTGGCACTACAAGATGATCCAGACTCATTTTGTATTTTCTATCTCCAGCCCTAGAATTAGCCATTTCTCCAAGAAAACCTGGTTTCTTTTATTGGAGAATGATATTTAGAAAACAAGATCTGGGAGCTAGATGTGCTCATTAATATTAGAGTGTCACTGCTTCTAGTCTCTCTCAGCAGAGCTTGGAAATGTATGGATGAATATAAACTCAAGTATACACATCTGTCTATCGATCTATCAATCTATCTATCTTTTTTGATAGATATATTAAAAGAGACATGGATTCATACTGATATTTCCAACTCCAAGCCAACACCACAGGGTTTATTCTAGCATTCTCCTTTTGTTTATTTGTAACTTCTTTCACCAACAGTGAGAAACTTAACTCCAGTTAGCTACAATATGTTTACTGTGTCAACTAGTTTCAGAATTGCTAATCCATACCCTTATTAAAAACAAA
This sequence comes from Diceros bicornis minor, assembly GCF_020826845.1. Classification (NCBI taxonomy): domain Eukaryota; kingdom Metazoa; phylum Chordata; class Mammalia; order Perissodactyla; family Rhinocerotidae; genus Diceros; species Diceros bicornis. The sequence goes on along the minus strand of NW_026691111.1, from coordinate 467,431 downwards.
TTTACCACCTAAAGTACAGTGTTAGTGTCCAGTACTTTAGTTCTACAGTATCCCGTCAAAACACTGTCTTCCAAAGTAACTTCGGTCAGGACCTTTCATCCCCACTCCTTCTGTATGGTTATGTCACATGCTTGTAATACAGTGTGATTCATTTATCATTGCATTCCATCTGGGTTCCCCAGCATCCTGATTGATTTTTAAAATTTACAGAGTAAAATTCACTCTTTACTGTGTACAGTTCTATGGGTTTCGACTTTATGGTCATGCATCCATGTCCACAGTACCACACAGAGCTGTGTTTTTCACCCCCAAAGTTCTCTCATGCTATCCCTTTGTATTCAACCCCTTCCCCTACTCCATCCCTTGACAACCACTGATCATTTTCCATCCCTGTAATTCTGCCTTTTCTAGAAAGTCATATAAATGGAATCATAGTCTATACAGCCTTTTGAATCTGGCTTCCTTCACTTAGAGAAATGCAGCCAAGATTCATCCATGTTGTTGTGTGAATCAAGAGTTTATCCTGGGACCAGCCCGTGGCTTAGCGGCTGAGTGCGTGCGCTCCCCTACTGGCGGCCCAGGTTCGGATCCATGGTGCGCACTGACACATCGCTTCTCAGGCCATGCTGAGGTCGTGTTCCACATACATCAACTAGAAGGGTGTGCAAATATGACATACAACTATCTACCGGGGCTTTGGGCGGAAAAAGGAGGAGGATTGGCAAAGGATGTTAGCTCAGGGCTTATCTTCCTGACAAAAAATAGAGTTTATCCTTTTTATTGCCAAGTAGTATTATAATGTACCAATGCAACACAGTTTCTTTCTCCACTCACCTGATGAAGGACATTTAGTTTATTTCCAGCTTTTGGCAATTATGAATAAAATGGCTATAAAGATTCCCACAAAGATTTTTGTTTAAACATTAGTTTTCAATTTTCTTCAGTAAATACCTAGGAGTGGGATATCTGAGTCATATAATAAGTGTATGTTTAGCTTTATAAGAACCTGCTCAACTGTTTTCTGAATGCAACTATCATGTTGCATTCCCAGTTCTAATTGTTAATTGCTCCTAGTCCTCACCAGCACGTGGTATTTGCAATTTTATTTTTTATTTCAGCCATATAATAGGAGTGTAGTATCTTATTGTGGCTTCTACTTCCTTTTTGAAAGTGAGTTCTGCTAAATATAGAATTTTGTGTTGACTTTTGGGTTTTCTTTCTGCAATTGAATGATGTCATTTTGTTGTTGAGTTGTCTCTTTTGTTTTTGATAGTACATCATCCATCATTCACATTATTTCTCCCTGTATGTAACGTCTTCCACTGTATGTGTGTATTTCCCTGACTGCTTTCAAGATTTTCTTTTTATCTTTGGATTTGAGTAGCTTGACTATCATGTACCTAAGTATGCTTTTATTTTATATTTTATTTTGTGGGTTTGCTGAATTTCTGGGATCTAAAATTTTAGATTTTCCAACAAATTTTGGAAGTTTTATGCTATTACTTATTGATTTGCCTTTCTGCCTCATTTAATTTTTCTGTCTCTCTCCTCTCTGCTTGGGACTTAATCATCTCACAGGTCATAAGGCTCTCTTCATTTTTCTTCAAAATTTTTACATCCTTTCTTCAGACTGGATAATTTCTATTGCTGTATCTTCATGTTTTTTCTACTATTTCTAATCTACCGGTAAACTCAAAAGTATTTTTTTTATTTCATCTTCCTATTTGATTCTTTTGTGTAATTTCCACTTCTCTGCTGAGTTCCCACATCTGTTCATTCATTATGGGAATATTTTTCTTAACCACCATGATCATCTTTATAATAACTGCTTTCGTATTCTTGACTGCTAATTAGAACACATTGGGGAGAGTTTCTACTGCCTGCTTTTGGTCACATATGGATTACATTTTCCTATTTCGTCAAATCTCATGCTTCTTTTAAATTGTGTACTGGAAATCATGAAAGATAGGTATAGAGGCTCCGGATTCTATTGTATTCCTTAGAAGGGTTTTGTCATTTTTCTAGCAGGGAATCAACTTGGCTAGACTGAAATTCCAATCCTATCTCATTTACAGTGAGCATAGCTGAAATCCTAGTTTAGTTCTTTCATCTTCCAACTGCTGTTTTTACACTAGGCCTTCTGGGGCCTACCCTGCATGTGTGTTGTTCAAAGATCTGCCAATTTGGAGTGTGTGGAGGAGAGACTTACATATATATTTTGCGATTTTCCTCTTTGTGGCTCCCTCTCTTCCAGAATTTCTCCCCTAACTTTCCAGCTACTCTGCCAGCCCAAAAATACATCCTCTAACATGACAAGTAAGACTGTAGTTTTTCCCCTGTCTAGGCCATGTGCAGATTTTGGAATGCTTTGAGGCAAAAGACACAAGCTTGCAAATATCTCCTGGTGCAATTCCCATCATTTAAGGGAAAATTCCCTGTCAGTTCTGCTTGCTTTTGGAAATGATTTATACATACACACAAATACACATTTATTATACGTGTATTACATATAGCCACACGAGTCTGTATAAATATATATACTATTTTGTGCAGATTTTATCATTATCTGTGAGAGTGTTAGTTCAACAGGCTACTCCACCATTACTAGAAGCCAGACCTCGGTTTTGTTTCTTTCTTGGATTTTATATAAATGGAATTATAATAGATATAGCCTTTTGAATATAATTTCTTTTATGCAGCATTATGGTTGTGATATTCATCCATGCTATTGCATGTAGCTAGTGTTTGTTCATTTGTTGAAAATAATTAATTTTTTAATGGTCATAAAATATGCATAACATAAAATTTTAACCATTTTTACGTGTACAGTTCAGTGACATTCAATACATTCACATAATTGTGTAGCCATAACCTCCAACCATCCACAGAACTATTTTCACCTTGCACTGAAACTTTGTGCCCATTAAGCAACAACTCCCTGTTATCTCTCCCTCTTGCCCCTGGGAACCACCATTCTCCTTTCTATTCCTATAAATTTGACTACTCTAAGTACCTTATATGAGTGGAATCATACAGTATTTTTCCTTTTGTGACTGGCTTTATTTCACTTAGCATAAATTCCTCAAGGTTCATCCATGTCATAGAATGTGTCAGAATTCCTTCCTTTTAAAGGTTGAAGAGTATTCCACTATGTGTATACACCACATTTTTTTGTCAGTTCGTCCATTGATGGACACCTGGCTTGATTCCAGCTTCTGGTTATTTTGAATAATGCTGTTAAGAACACGGGTGTACATATATGTCTTTATACCTCTGCGTTCAGTTCTTTTGCGTGTATACCCATAAATGGTGTTCTCAGATTCACTTTTTCACATGTAGGAGGGTTTCCCACACCTCCAGCAAGCAATTCTTGGAATGCCAGCTGGTCGCCAGATAATTCAACTCAATTTGATGCTGACAACCCAGAGATACATCAGATTCCACAGGTTGATGGCTCCGTCCTGTAAGTCTGCACACCCACCCAACCTCACCTCAAGTTCAGATGCCAGTTACAAGCCCAGGCTGTTACCTATACTTCTGACTTACTGGCTAAAAACCAGAGGTTCCCACAACCTTCTCCTTGGGTTTGATTAATTTGCTAGAGTGGCTCACAAAACTCAGAGAAACATTTACTAGATCACCAGTTTATTATAAAAGGATATAATTCAAGAACAGCCTGTTGGAAGTGGTGCATAGGGAAAGGTATGGAGACGGTACACAGAGCTTTCATGTCATCTCCAGGTGCACCACTCTCCAAGCAGTCCTTGTCATTGCCAACCTGGAAGCTCTCTGAACCGCCCTCTCTTTGAATTTTTATGGAGGCTCTCTCACATAGGCATGATCAATTATTAACTCAGTTTCCAGCCACTCTCCTCTCTCTGGAGGATAAGGAGTAGGGCTAAAAATTCCAAGCTTCTAATCAGGGCTTGGTCTTTCTGGTGACCAGCCCCCATTCAGGAGGCATCCAGAAGCCCACCCCGAGTTGCCTCAATAGAACAAAAGATTCTCCTAGTGTTCTTACCACTGGGGAAATTACAAAGGTTTTAGGAGCTCTGTGCCAAGAACTGGACGCAGAGGCTGATAAATATGTTTTTTATTATTTCAGAACCCATAAGTGGAATTTCTAGATCATATAGTAATTCTATTTTTAATCTTTGAAGGAACTTCCATACTGTTTTCCACAGTTTTATATTCTCATCATCAGAGCACAAGGGTTCTAATTTCTCAACATCCTTGCCAACACTTGTTATGTTCTGATTTTGTGATAGTAACTATCCTAATGGGTGTGAAAAGGTATCTCATTGTGGTTTTATTTCACATTTTCCTGATACTTAGTGATGTTGAGCATCTTTTCATGTGTTTCCTGTTCATTTTATATCTTCTTTGGAGAAATGTCTATTCAAGTATTTTGTGCATTTTTAAATTGAGTTGTTTTTTTATTGTTGAGTTGTAGAAGTTCTTTATTTATTCTAGATATTAATCCCTTATCAGATTTGTGATTTGCAAATATTTTCAACCATTCCATGGTTTGCCTTTTTACTCTGTTGATAGTATCTTGTGATACAGAAAACTTTTTCATTTTGATGAAGTACAATTTGTTATTTTTTTTTGTTACTTATGTCTTTGGTGTCATATTAAAGAAATCATTGTTACAATGGCATTTGGACCCAATGACACACAGCTTTTACCATGTGTTTTCTTCTAAGAATTTTATAGCTTCAACTCTAACATTTATATCTTTGATCCATTTTGAGTTAATTTTTGTATATGGTGTAAATTACGAGTCCAACCTCATTCTTTTGCATATGAATATCCAGTTTTCCCAACAATATTTGTTGAAAAACTGATCTTTTCTCCAATGAATGGTCTTTGTACCTTTGTCAAAAATCATTTGACCATATAGGCAAAGTTTTATTTCTGGGGTCTCTATGCTATTTCATTAGTATAGTGTGTGTATTTATGCCAATACCACACTGTTTTGATTACTTTATAGTAAGTTTTGAAATCAGGAAGTGTGAGTTCTCTAACTTTGTTCTTCTTTTTCTAGATTGTTTTGGCTATTCAGTGTCCCTTGAGAGTCCACATGAATTTTAGGATAGATTTTTCTAATTTTGCAAAACCATCACTGGAATATTTACCTCTTTGAGTAAGTTGATTCTTAGTATTTTACTCTTTTTGATGCTATTGTAAATAAAAAAGTAAAGTTTTTAAATTTCTTTTTCAGATTACTTATTATTAATGTATAGAAGAACAACTAGTTTTTACATGTTGATTTTGTGTCCCACTACTCTGCAGAATTTTCTAGTTCTAACAAATTTTTGGTGGAATTTTTAGGGGTTTCAACATATAAGATACTATTTGTAAGCAAATATAATATTACTTCTTCCTTTCCAATTTGGATGTTATTTCTTTCTTTTTCTTGCCTACTTGCCGTGGCTAGAACTTCTAATACCATGTTGAATAGAAGTGGTGAAAATGGACCTTCTTGCCTTGTTCCTGATCTTAGAGAAAAAGCTTTCATTCCTTCACCCTTGAATATGATGTTCTCTGTGGATTTCTATATATGGCTTTTATTATGTTGAAGTAGTTTTCTTTTACTCTGAGGGGTTTTTAGTGTTTTTAGCATGAAAGCATGTTGAGTTTTGTCAAACGCCTTTTCTGCATCCATTGAGATGATCATGTGTTTTTTTCCTTCATTCTGTTAATATGGTTTATTACACTGATTCATTTTCATATATTGAAACACTCTTTATTCCAGGAATAATTGTCACTTAAAAATGCTGTATAATCCTTTTAATATGCTGATTAATTTAGTTTATTACTGTTTTATGGAGGATTTTTATATCGATATTCATCAAAGATATTGACATATATTTTTCTTTTCTCTTAGTGTCTTTGGCTTTGATATCAGGGTAGTGTTAATCCCATAGGATGACTTTAGAGGTATTCTCTCCTCTTCAACTTTTTGAAAGAGTTTGAAAAGAATTGGTGTTAGTTAATTTAAAAAAAAGTCTGTGGCCCAGGAATAAATTCAGCATAAAATAAATACAAATAAATATTTTTTATAAATATGAAAAAGTTTTCTTACTAAAAAAAATTAAAAATTAAGTAAGTACATCACTTATCACTTTATTTCTAAAAAGTTTTTTAACCTACTAGTAAGCATGAACAAATTGTTAGAATTAAAATGACTTGGGCCGGCCCCATGGCTTGGTGGTTAAGTGCGCGCGCTGCGATGCTGGTTGCCCGGGTTCGGATCCCGGGTGCGCATCGAGGCACCACTTCTCCGTCCATCCTGAGGCTGAGTCCCACATACAGCAACTAGAAGGATGTGCAGCTATGACATACAACTATCTACTGGGGCTTTGGGGGGAAAAATAAAATAAATAAAATCTTTAAAGTGACTGAAGTGTTAATTTTCTTCATTGCAAATTTTCTGACAGAAGTATATGATGCAGTCATGTATGACATCTTTTATGAAAAAATGATCATTTTTTGTAGTATTTGAAGATATTATGAATTTTCCCAGTGGCCTCTGACAAAACTCTGATATGCAAAGTTATCTTTTCAACATGTATGTCTCATCATCATCCTTACCAAATTAACAAACTCAGGTGCTAATTTTTCAACTACTTTTCATATGATTCAGGTTCTCCACCACCAAGTCCCCTAAGCATCAGGAAATTCTACAACTTCTGCAAGATTAACAATTTTACCTTACACTGTATATATCTCATGTGGTTTAAAACATCCAAAAATCATTGATAAACTGACCCTGTCCAGACTAAAGCATTGTGAATTATAAAAGGTGGTCTCTGTTAAACGAGGAGGGATTTCAGGTTGACCTTAATTTTATAAGTGGTCAATTTATTACAGTGTATTGTTCTGTTATGTATTTCACTTCTTTTCTAAAAAAAAGTGATAGTTGAGGGCACTTAGATAAAAATTTGAGAAAATAAGGTACTGTTACACACTGTAAGCTTCAAATGTTTTCAAGCATAAGATACAATAAGAACTAAAACTATGAAATGGCAGAGGAAATAGAGATAAGAAGATGAAATTGCAGAACTGAATCTATAATAATATCTCAATGGCTAATGTTGTGGTGCCAGGAATGTGGTGAAGGCAAAGAATTTGTAAAGATGATAATAAACACACTACAAAGAAAAAACATTGAAATTTTCATAGAGAGAATTTTTGCAATGATATGACAGATAGAGAACAAGGAAGAGAAGTTGGAGTGAGAGATTATCTGCTTCTTAAATTATTTCCACTGTTGAGAACAAAAGTTCAATTTGCTGAAATCTTTATTCCCCTCTATGACCCTACCTTTACCTGCAAAATCTCAGCATTGAATCGATGTCACAGTCCAGCTTTTCCATCCCTGGGGAACAGAGCAACTTATCTCATCTGAAACCTCAATTGCTCAGGCTGTGAAACAAGGCCGGCCATCCACTCTCACAGAGGAGCCAACTGGAGGTACGATTTTTGGTTCTGAATTCAGCTAAACATCTTCAAAGAATTGTATCTGGCCTTCCTTATCCAGGGCTATCAGTGAAGTGTTGGCTGGCTTTCAGAGAAGAGCAATTCACACTCAACGGAGATATTTTCTGTTGAGCTCTGTAGAGAAGGCTGTGGGGCTTGTCAGTAAGAGTTGATTTCTATGCGGGTTATAATTTTTTATTTTATTCAGAGATATATAAAGAAATTTACATGGTAAGTATTATTATCAACATAAACGTTGTCTATTCTCTGGTCGTTTAAGCAAAATTTTCCTCTCAGGGTCCACCCATGGACGAAGCCCAGATTTAATCTCCAAGAGTCAGCCAGGCACTCTGTGGTCCATGGGAAGCCCTCAAGTTTGAAGCCTATTTCCTTGTGTGCTGTGCTGGTGTTTAATCTTCCATCTCTTCTGGGTACAACTAGACAGATGCCTATCAAATCATCAAGGGACTTGACATTCGACAAATGTACTTTTCATTATCTTTAGACTTCTACACTTTTCAAAAAGACTCTCAGCATTTCCAGTAATTGTGCAGCAGTTTACCCAACACTAAGGTTCTCACTATTAAAAGTTAAAACAAATAAATTTTGAAAAGGAAAAAGTGATCTTTGCAATTTTGTACAGAATGTATATAATGGGTGCATCCTTATAAATGGAGGTGATGGTGCTCAGGGCAAGCTAACCCAGGAGGTACCACTGTGATATGCAGATTATTTCGAGCTGAAGACAATAAGGACTCAGAGAACTCACGAAGAATATTTGAGTTTCCCCTCCCAAACTACCTAAAGAATTTAAAACAAAAGATCTGTTTCAGGAAGGAGTTGTTATCATGATGGCTGTAAAGATAATGTAGGATAGAGGTTACAACAGGAAAGGCACCAAGCCCCTTTTATCAAAAACTCTATCTCTCCCTGACCACATTATCTATAGATGACCCTGAGAAGAGTTGTCAAGCAAACATTTGCATTTCTATCTCCATGTGAGTTGTCTTCTTGCCCTCTGAGGTCCCAGACCACTACCCATCCTCAACACCTTCCTCGTCTTTAGCTACAATACTTAAGCGGGCAGCTTAGACAGAGGGACGAGTTGCTCATTTCTGAGTTTCTCCCATGTATACATGTTATTAAACTTGGTTTTATTTTCTCCTGCTAAACTGTCTTGTTAATTATTTGGCCAGCCATAAGAACCTTAAGAAAAGGGCAGAGGCAGATTCTCTCTCTCCCCCAACAGTTTTTGTGCCCAACGTGGGGCTACACTGGCTGGCAAGTTGCGTTCTCTGGCTGGAAGAACTGCTTTCTCCCTGGATTACTGCAGATGATGAGATATGGGAAGGCCTGACGAAAGCCGGCAAAATGTAAGACTTCTTACCATGTCAGCCTCTCAGAATCTCTACCTGTGGATTCCGGTGGAGGGAAGTGGTGAGAATTTTTTTCTCTTTCTAAATTTAGATTGGCAGGAGAAAATATTTGGGAAACTAGTTTCTTGTGCTTTTAGTGACCCTTGGTTTAAATTTGGTAGAGTACTCTTGGTTTTGATCTTGATCCCTTTTCCTCCCAGAGATAGTCTCTGTTTTTCTCTTTTGTCTTTGTCTTTTGTATCGTGTGTCATAAGAAGGAAATACCATAGGGTAGGACGCAAGCATAGGCCCTATAAGCCTACTCTCTGGGCCGGCCCCACAGACTGGTGAGTTTGCGGGTCTCACCAGACTGGTGTCTACTTAGACAAACTTTGCTGTGGGTTAATATGCACATGAAGTGAAGGCCATTGTCAAGGGCATCTTGGAAGCCAAAAAGGCCGCAAATATGGTGGGCACGGGTCGAGCAGTTAAGAGCCATTAGGGCGCTCGCCACTTTCAGGAGACTCCCGTGACAGGATAACTTGGGTCATGGAACAGGATAGATGACACAGGTCCCCCGCCAACTGCAAGAAAATGTCCATGCAACGACGAGGTACTCTGTAAAGCACACAGTCCCCAACCCCGTGGCACCTCCCTCCCTAGGTATTATTCTGGCTCCAAGAGACCTAAGGCGTGGCTAAAGCTGTCATTGTGCACATAAGAAAAAAACCAGATGATGTTTTTCCTTCTGTCTTGTTCTGTGTCCTGAGACAACTTGGCTTTGTGCCAAGTGAGAATATTCTCCTTGGTCTCCACCATACGGAAGGTGCATTTACTGGGGTGCCCCTTGGTGTCCAGTCGAGTAGACTGGGGTTCTGAACTGTCTCTTTGTCTGGCTGTGCCAAGCTCTCAGGGGAGTTTGTCATAAAGGGCCCAGTCCATAAGGGTTTTTGTCGTCTTAACCTTCGTTGCTTGTTAGTGTTGAAAAAATCCCATTCCAGTATCACCTGCCCGGTGTCACAGTTTAGCAGGTCTGTGACTGGAGGTGCCCCACACTATTGTGGAGACCGAGACACCGTTTTCACTACACCATCCTTACAGCCTGTGCAACGAAGGTCTTTACTTTCTCTGAATATCTTTGGGAGTGAATTCTGTGGATCATGGGGGCTACATCATCTGCGCCCTCACAAGGGACACCTCTTGGGTCCATGGTAAAGATTTATTCTAAGCGTGGAAAGTTACCTCCAGGTCTTTCCTTAAAAAGTCTTATTGGATCGAGTCACTATTGGAATAAATATACAAATGAAGATCCTACTCGTCAATGGCCAGACGACGGATTCTTTGAATTGGGAAAACTTCTAAATTGGGGGAAAAAATATGTTTTGAGAGCTCTCACACAATTATTTAATTGGTACCTAAAAAAGGGCTAGAAAAAGGAAGGGAAAAATTTAAATAGCCTTAGGACCTTGACTCAGGTTGCAATTGAATTGAGAACATGTAAAAGTGTAAGTGTTTATAAGATTATAAAGGTTGGAATATTTGAGCTAATTTTATATAAAGAGGTTACATCAACTTTTCCTGAGTATATTTTAAAATGTCTGACTGGGAATGCTTCCCTTGTCCAAAATCAGAAGACCAAGACCTATTAATAAAAATCTTAATTATAACTATGTTTAAAGGTATAAGAGGTGATGAAATTTACATGAACTTTTGTACAAAAAACTGATGTTATTTCTATTACAGAACTGGTTAACAAAAATAGTAATTTAAATGATGGTTAATTTTATCTAATGTCTTATGAAGTCTTATAGACAATCTAAATAATTATTAGGAACAAGTAACTAAATAGTTGTGAAAAAGATGAATGTTGGGTGAACTTTAAACAATAATTATGTGTTATGGTGGTTACAGCTTCCAAACTCTTTTTGGTGACATAAAACTTTAGAGTTTTGCTAAATTTTGTGATAAAAATTCACTGAGTATCATCATTTCCAAATAAGATAAGATATTAGACATTGATTATTAAACTTACGTTTGTCTACTTTTGGCTTTTCATTACAGGAAAACTAAAAGGTGTTTTGAGTCTATTGGTAAACGTGTGTTTTATTAAAAGATTGTACTATAAAGGAACATATTTCTAGAAGTTATGAAGACTTTATAAATTTTCCAAGCCACAAGATCCTAATGTAAAAGAAAGTTTATAATGGTTTACTTGGTTTTTACTTACAAATTGTGGTTTCTAAGAGTTAAAATTTCTAATTAGTATATGTGATTGAAGCTACTAAATATTAAGAAAAATATGTCTGTGCACAAGGAAAGTAAGATGTATAAAGAAGGAACAAAGAATGGAGATATTTTATTTGATTGATTAAGAAAGATAAATTTGTCTTCAAGTACTAGGAGGGAAAAGAAAGACATGGGACAAATTCTGAATGTAAAAAGAAAGTTATAGGTTTGTGGAAGAGGAATTCTGGAAAAGGAGTTTTTGTATGGTCAAGTTGGCTAAGATTGAAATGAATTTAATTAAGTAAATGAGTTTTAATATCAGAAGGAAGCAGGTACAAAATTATCATTTGGTCTTATTTCTCTTAAAAGGATAATTTTCTTGAACTTGATAAAGAGGTTATAAAAGATTTTTCTTTACCTTTGTGTAAGTCTACCTAAAAGACAGAAAAAAAAAACTGTTAAAATAATTTCCTGTGTTCAAAAGACTGAGGTCTCTCTATTAAGGTGTTTGGACTGTCAATGCTCTCTTTGCTTTAACGTTTTCTATTTTTTTTTTAACGATTTTATTTATTTATTTTTTCCCCCCAAAGCCCCAGTAGATAGTTGTATGTCATAGCTGCACATCCTTCTAGTTGCTGTATGTGGGACTCGGCCTTAGGATGGATGGAGAAGTGGTGCCTCGGTGTGCGCCCGGGATCCAAACCCGGGCCACCAGCATCGGAGCGCGTGCACTTAACCACCAAGCCACGGGGCCGGCCCTAACGTTTTCTATTTTTGACAAGCTCCCCAAAATTCATATAAATAAAGTCTTTTTTTTACTTTTTTTCTTTGAGAATTTTCAAAGGGCCCTGGAACTTCTCAAAGAAATTTGCTCTCTTCCTACAAGGGGAAACATACTAAATTTATTAGGCTTATTCAGTACGTTAAATTACATGGAAAGCATTGTCAGACAAGTGATGATAAGTCTGCTTAGGTGGTATTATGTGGGCAAATGTTATTGACATAGGTGTTTTAAAATTGTATAACATTACTGAAATTCTGATCTGTCTTGATTATCAGTCATAATTCTGGTTATTATTATTTTAAAGTGTTGTATGTCACAAAATTAACCAAATTTCTATGTCAATTGCCATTTTGAGGTCTTGTTTACAGACTTATTTCTTTGCTCTAATGCTTTTGCAAAATGTTTCAATTTCAGAAAAATTCATGGAAAGTGCTCTGACATTTACACTGGAGTACAGGTTTCTGACAAACTTTCTGATCATAAAACTGAACTTGGTAAGAAATTACAGAAATCTGATGGAAAGACTGATAACTTCATGAAGCTGCTAACAAAAAGATCGGGATCAAGAATGGATTACACAGGACTGAATGAACTGATAAAGATAATTATAAGTTTTATTATTTTTCATTTGAAGTATTGCTGAATTTTTAATGTTTTGTCTTTTTAGATTTAAGGAAAACTTTTTCTCTTTTCTCCTGAGCTAGCTATGACTTATAGCAATTTGGTAAATGATATTTTTGTAAGTAAAATTGAAATATTTATCTTTCTCTCTCTATCTGATCCTTAGAATTTGGAAACTCTTAGTAAGTGAGTATTGTTTTCATGGCAATATAGTTATTTGCGTAAGTTCAATAAGAATCTGTTCTCCTTATAACAGGACACAATTGGAAACACTGGTTATATTACCAAGGCTGTGACTGGAACATCATATTTGCGATATAACCATACAGCTATTGAGGAATAAAGATTGGTCTTTATGGAATAAAGCCACGTGGAAGTATTGGCCTGGTACCTTATGTTCCAAGCAGCACTTACCAAGATAAGTAAAGAATGTCACTTATCTGGCAAGCACAAGGAACCTCGAAATATTTTGGGAGAACCTCGGAAGAGAGGAATTCACCCAAATCTGTAGGTATTACAGGCAAAGTCTGATGACAAAATCCTTGGCTTGGCTTTCCTGGCCTGGAGAAGCCTTTAATGTTCAATCTGAGATTCCTTATAAAAAGTTCCAGCAAAGCAGATTTAAAAGAGCCTATGTGATCAATTCCTATTCTTGCTGTACTTATGTAAATAATTGGGTCAACTCTATTGGAACTAGACTTATTTTGCAAACTACTTAGTTTTAATTTGTCTGTCTTTGATAAAAATGAGGGTGATTTTAGAAAGAAAAATTATATTTCAGTAAAAACTATAGTGTACATTTGCAGATATTAGATCCTAGTTTTGTTAATTGTCTTTTAAGGTTTTTGTTTTATATTGTTGACTTGACTGGATCCTGATTTCTTCTAGTCTCCTAAAATATCTGGCTACAGACGTCCAAACTAACGTTTTTGATTTTTTCCATCATTTTCATTTGGAATCACTGAAAACTGAACCTGCCCTTTTTCCTGAAGCCTTTCAAACTGAAGCTGATGGACTTGATATAAATTTAAGAGATTACCCGATGACATCATCAGAGACATTTTAAACTGCAAAAGATGCTTTGATGCTGACATCTAAAAATCTTATCTGGCTGTCCTCTAAACTCAGAAACTGCTTTACAACTTGCTCCAACAATTAACCTTGTTTTTCTTTCGTTTACATAGAAATGCTTCCATTAAATACTTGATTGCTTGCTTCCGCGATATAGGTGTAACCTTGAGAGCCACCTGCATCACCACCTTCTAAAATGTACTTAATTGAACTATCTATTATCAGGACTAAGAAATGTGCTCAGTGAGATGAAACAATCTACCAACTCAGCTTCTGGACTATGAAACTTCTTTAATTTTCAAAAAGACTGTGAAACTTCTAGGGAAGTTTCAGAGGAGGGAACTGATGGTGCTCAGGGCAAGTTACCCCAGGAGGCACAACTCTGGTATGCAGATTATTTCGAGCTGAAGACAATAAGGACTCAGAGAGCTCAGGAAGAATATTTGAGTTTCCCCTCCCAAACTGTCTAAAGAATTTAAAACAAAAGATCAGTTTCAGGAAGGAGTTATTATCATGATGGTTGTAAAGATAATGTAGGATAGAGGTTACAACAGGAAAGACTCCAAGCCCCTTATATCAAAAACTCTATCTCTCCCTCCACATTATCTATAGATGACCCTGAGAGGAGTTGTCAGGCAAACATTTGCATTTCTATCTCCATGTGACATGCCTCTTGCCCTCTGAGGTCCCAGACCACTATCCACCCCCAACACGTTCCTCGCCTTTAACTGCAATACTTAAGCAGGCAGCTTAGACAGAGGGACGAGTTGCTCATTTCTGAGTTTCTCCCATGTATACATGTTATTAAACTTGTTATTATTTTCTCCTGCTAACCTGGCTTGTTAATTATTTGGCCAGCCATAAGAACCTTAAGGGAAAGGGCAGAGGGAGATTTTCCCTCTTCCCCCAACAACAAGATTATCTGATTCCCAGAAAAAGAAAGCATTACTATAATATTAAGGCTACAACTGTCAAAATGAAGCCAAGATACACTCAAGTCGAGCTTTTGTTCAAAAGTTAATTGGCTCCTCTTTGAAACTTTATCATGTTTATTATGTAAGCATAATATACAGCCTAGAATATAGAAAGTGCTTATGGGTAAGTTAATATTGTGATCATTTATTTTGTAAATGTTAGTATGAGAGATGTATTTCATTTTCTAGTATATTCAGATTTTCAAGATCTGCTAAACCTAAAGACACATTACTGGCAAGTTGGGATACCTCTAGACATCTGAAAAATATGAATCCTAAACAGAAGCATATAAATTCTCTATTCATCAGGTTCTAAGTTCTAAAACATTCTAAGGTTTTGGAACAAATCAATGTCATTCCAAATTTACAGTAAGGCTACATGTGCCACACAGGATCCTACAGGAAGAGAAATCCAGATTTTAAATAGAGGAGATTATGTACAAAAATAAAGTACGTTTTCAAGTCTGAAAGAGGATTTCAAGAAAGAAGAGACTCTCAGAACATGTGGGAAGTGGTAAATAACTTACCAACGGCTCTCTAAAGGAGAATATATTGTGGACAAAAGAGCTTCATACCAGAGCTAAAATGGCATCTCTGGAATCCTTACGATGAAACAGATGCTGAACTATTATTTCCTGAAACTTAAAATGCACCTTGGGCCGGCCCCGTGCCTTATTGGTTAAGTGCATGCGCTCCGCTACCTGCGGCCCGGGTTCGGATCCCGGGCGGGCACCGACGCACCGCTTCTCCGACCACACTGAGGCCGCGTCCCACATGCAGCAACTAGAAGAATGTGCAACTATGACATACAACTATCTACTGGGGCTTTGGGGGAAAATAAAAGGAGGAGGATTGGCAGTGGATGTTAGCTCAGAGCTGGTCTTCCACAGCAAAATAAGGGGGATTAGTATGGATGTTAGCTCAGGGCTGATCATCCTCAAAAAAAAATAAAAATAAAATGCATCTTATCCTCCAAACAAATACCACCTCCTGCCTTGCAGCTTACCTGGACATAGTGATGTGTTGGAATCGTTTTTCTAATTCATTTGTTCTTTTATTTTTTAAGATTTTATTTATTTATTTTTCCCCCCAAAGCCCCGGTAGATAGTTGTGTGTCATAGCTGCACATCCTTCTAGTTGCTGTATGTGGGACTCGGCCACAGCATGGCAGGAGAAGCGGTGCCTTGGTGCGCGCCCAGGATCCGAACCTGATCCACCAGCAGCAGAGCGTGCGCACTTAACCGCCAAGCCACGGGGCCGGCCCCTAATTCATTGGTTCTTAAACTTGATGGGCACCAGAAGCACCTGGAGGCCTTGTTGAAACCCAGATTGCCAGGCCCCACCCCAGACTTGCCAGTTCAGCAGGTCTGCAGCAGCACCTGACAATTTGCATTTCAGCCCAGTTCCCAGGTGATGCTGATGTTGCTGGTCCAAGGACTCCACTTTGAGAACCACAGCCTGATTTAGACTCTATATATGGTTAACAAATCCATTATTTTATCCTTTGGCTGCGACTTTTCCTTTATCACATCAGCACCTTAGCTCAGAATCTCCTCACTTAACAGTGGGAATACGTGGAGAGTTTAACAGCTGGTTCTCCTTTCCAGATCAGTTCTCCCTCTTCCTCTCAATACTACATTCTCTTGCCAGGTAACTGTTCCTTAAACATCAGTGCATCATAGATCTTCCTCGCTCAAAAACTCATGACTCTTATGCTGAACACAAGACATTTTAAATTCTCCACTTGGTTCACAAGGTCTTTAATAGCCTTACTTTAATAGTAAAATGTGGACACCCTGTTCTGTACCCTGCCTGCTTTAAAGGATTATGTTAGGATTACATAAGATACAGTCAGTTCTCTTTATGCACAGTGTGACATTCTATAAGGTCATTGTGTACACTGAATCAGTGAATATGACCCACTGCTCCTACGAGAAATGCAGTGTTAGGTTCCTGTAAGCCTTAGTCACATTTTCTTCAACTGATCAGTACATTACCTTGTTCTCTGTGTGTTCTCTTTAAAGTCACCTTATTTAATATATATTGTTGATATATTAACATTGAACTCACACCAACAACACTGCAACTCGTGTCTGATAGTAGCTTGTCGAACACACATATTTTCTCAGTAAAGGCACGTCACAGCCTCTTGCCCTGAGGAACACCAGGCAGCATTGCAGCCCTACACATGGGGGACATATTAAATGGCAAGGTCACCAACATAATGCACAAAAAGATAAGAAATGAGGCACTAAATAGACTGCAAGAAGGACACTTGTTTACAATGTGGGCTGAAACAAGAGGGCAGAGCAGCATCTTGTTGCCCCTCAGCTCAGAACGTGCACGTCGAGTGAATCAAATTTCTCACCACTTTGTGCATATCTGAAAATGGACATGAAAGCCCTGAGAGTGTTGATTTGGGGGCTGCTGGTACATTTTAGCTAGTGGACAAGTGTGCAAACACGGAATCCACAAATAATGAGGATCAACTATATTATGAAAGCATCTTTTCAAAACCAGAATATTGCTTATATATAAGAGCAATAATGATAACATAACAGCTAACATTTACGTGCCTACTATGTGCCAGGAGCTCTTCTAAGTACTTTACATAAGTTAATGCACGTAAATCTCACTAAAACGCTACAAGACAGGAGTTTTCAGTAACCCCTTTTTATAGATGAGGAAACTCAGGTTCAGAGAGTAAATATTTCCACAGGTTCTCCAGTTAAAAGTGGAATAACTGGGATTGATGCCCAGACAAACTAGTCCAAAGCCCACAGCCTCAACCACTATGGTAGGAATGTGAGCAAATTTTCTACCACTCCCTAAAAAGCCCCTTCTGCTCCATCCTGTGTGGTCTCACACATACTTATTCACTCATCAAACATTTTCTGAGTGCACCAAAGGTGTCAGGTACGGCGTTTAGATACTGGAGAGACAAATAGAATGTCGACGCAAATAATCCATAACCAAATAAATAAAAATTTATCAAAATTGGGGTGAGTTTATTATGAGCCAAGCTTTGAGGATCATATAGCCGAGGAGAGTCCTTTCACAAAGAAATGGAGCACTTCAAAGAAGTGAGGTGTACAGCGTGATTATATACCATCAAAGAGCATGGACCACATGTGATTGCAATGTCCCTTTTACAATAGCCACGACGTTGACCTGTTGGCACGGGGATTGATGGACACTGTGGGTATCAGGTCTGCTGTCTCCATGGACGTGGCTGTTGTCTCAAGTTTGGTGGTCACGGAATGAGCGCAGCAATCAAACCCTAGCCTATGGAGAAATGCTTATCCTTAAGGAAATGCTAATGTGGGGAAAGTTGCATTTACAACTTAAGGGCATTGCTTTTGTCTTTGGGACACATTAATTGCTTAAAGCGGATATACAATGGATGAACAGAGGCTACAGGCCCCTTTTGGGGAAAAGAAAAAAAAAACAGGGTCAGGCCCAATTAGTTTTACACCAAATGGCTTCCTCATATGCTCCACTGTATCCTGTTGCTTGCCATTTATTTATCAAGAAGAAGGATAGTCTCAGATTTAAGGAGCTCACTGTCTATGAGACAAGAATAAAACAACAGTTATGGAAAAGGAAATAAGTACAGGGTCCCAGAGTGGGGACATCAAAATGGGTGTCTATATGGAGACCTCTCAGGAAATGTCTCCAAGAGGAAGGAATATTTGATATGAGTTTAGATCAAGAAATAGGAATTAAGTTGACTAATAAAGGGAGTAGGAGTGCAGAAGAAACACATATAAAAAGACAGATATAAAGGATGCTAAAGCTTTCAGAAAATGGAGGTATTTTTAAGGCTGGAACAAAGCGAACATGTAGAACACAGTGGGTGATGAGGATAAAGATGAGGACAGCAAGAGAAAGCCTGCGTGTCCAGCTCAGGAGTCTGAATGTTCTCTCGGATGCTCTGAGCAGTCATTGAAGGAGTCTAAGCAGATATCAGATTTAAGCAAATTTGGATTCTAGAAGGTAACTCTGGAGGCATGGTGGAGGAAAGATTAGAAGAAATTAAGACTGAAGGAAAGGGACCTGTTGGAAGACTAGGCAGCAATCCAGATAAGATAGGTCTTGGCCAGCCCGGTGGCACAAGCTATTAAGCGTGAGCGGTCCAATGCGGTGGCCCAGGCTTCACTGGTTAGGATCTCGGGTGCGCACCGACACACCGCTTGGCAGGCCATTCTGTGGCAGCATCCCATACAAAGTGGAAGAAGGTGAGCGCAGATGTTAGCCCAGGGCCAGTCTTCCTCAGCAAAAAAAGAGGAGGATTGGCAGATGTTAGCACAGGGCTGATCTCCTCACAAAAAAAAAAAAAATAGGCCTTGGCTCAACCACGGAGTCTGCAGGTGGAGGAGGCCAGGAGGTGGGAAGCAGTGCTGGGCTCCTGCAGGAGGAAACTGAGCTGCCTCTCAGTCATGGGAAGACTGTGCCTGTCATGGTCTCCCCACCCCCATGCCCAAATGCCATGTTCCTTTCTACTTCTGTACCTTTCCTCTCTTCTCCCATCTGAAATCCTCACTCTTTCTTTCCTCCACCTGCTCAAAAGTGGTCCCTTTGAGGACTTGATCTAGTCCACCTCTCCTAAGAAGCTGTCTTTAATTACAATTTCTCTATAACATTCTCATTTTTTTTAAGGTTCTGTAATACAACATACACTAAATACCTTGGCAGAATCAAATTATATCTTGCAAACAATTTCATGTATGTGGAGGAGCTTGGAACCTTATAATTCTTTATATTTCCTTCGATACCTACCACAAATACCTTGCACATAGAGGTGAATGGATGTCCAGTAAAGTTAAATAGATTGGAAGCACACTTTATAAGCTAAAAACTTTTATGAGTTCAGTTATTCCTTTAGATCAGCTGCTTGAACCATTTGTTTTTCTCCACAGGTCAACAGTGTTGCCCAGCACAAATGAATTTTACACCTTCTCAAACTCGATAGAGCAAAGATGGAACTTCATTTCCCTTGCAAGCCTTACTGCCCCAGAGAAAAGCAACAACATGAGACGTCTAATTCTTTCTTCACATTCTCATCTCAAATTGTAACTGTTTCCCAGTTGCTAATTGGTTTTCATTATTAAAACTGACAAAAAAGTTTCTCATTCTTTCTTTCTTTCTTTCTTTTTTTTGTTTTATGAGAAAGATCAGCCCTGAGCTAACTTACAAGGCCAATCCTCCTCTTTTTGCTGAGGAAGATTGGTCTTGGGCTAACAATTGTGCCCATCTTCCTCTACATTATATGGGACGCTGCCACAACATGGTTCGACAAGCGGTGCATTGGTGTGCGCCCGGGATCCGAACATCTGAACCCGGGGCCGCTGTAGCGGAGCGTGCTTACTTAACTGCTGCACCACAAGGGTCGCCCCTCTCTCTATTTCTGAAGCTAAAATGTCTAAATCTTTCTCTGGGCTAGTTGGAGTTTCCATAAAATGAAAATGTACATTCCAGAAAAATCCTTAACTTTCCAGAATAATCTCGAATATGGTAAACACCTTGGCAAAAATGTCACTGATTTTCAATGTCAGTGCCTCCACAAGGGTATCCTTGCATTGTCTCCCCTCCCAACCACCTCTCACTTTGGCCCTCCCCAGGCTCAGGGGGTCAAACTGTTTACTGAGCACTAGGAATGATCAGAGTCTGAGGGAGACTTCAAGGATGACTAAGCCATGGTCTCTGACCCCAACCATCACTCTCCATCTCTGCTTTAACCTCTATTTTTCTTACTCTGGTTTCTACTTTAGTTGTTTACTTGTCTTGTGAATTGTTGTTTTGTGGTTTATAATTACCATGTAAATTCATATTGTTGCCTTAGAGTTTAGAAAGAACTTACATTAAACAATGTTTTTTTCCCAGCCCTTTGATGTGTCTAATACCTTTCAACGAAATTCAAGTGGCTTCTTGTTTTTACGTCTCCATCATTATTTAGAATTATGTTCACCCCACACTTTTGAACTGACCAATGCTGCTTTACTCTTTAAACTTTTCTATGACAAGACTCACGTGAGGAATCCCTGAAGCACCATCAGCTAGGCATCCTCACATTCCTCACATCTGTTTCCTTGATTTGTTCCTAACTAAAGATGTTTCTGCAACTAATACTGAATTGTACCAAGTGGTCACTGCATAAAAAGCACTATCACAGATACCTTAAAGAGAAGAAATGGAAAAGAATATTCAATTCCTCAGATAAGTTTGCAATCAAATGAGGCATTGAGGGGACCTGGGGGCACTGATAAGAGCAGGAATCTAAGAGAAGAGTTTTAAGTCAATTTCAAATGAGATTAAAACTGGAATGAGATAGTATTTTACCAGTTATCTGAAATCATAGGCATTTTTCTGACCTTTGAGAATTTATTTGCATATAAACTGTACCTGTGGGGAAAGAGAGTGCTGATATTGTTTAATTTCTTTTTATTATTCACCACATTGTAATAGATGTGGCTATTCACAATTAATAAATATCATAACGTGGAGAGACCCAACTGCCTCTTGTTATCAGTTCTTACACAAAGCTAAAGTTTTAAAGATCAAATTTCATTCTAGTTACCTTTCAACTAGTCTATTTATATCAGAAAGATGCTGAGTTTTAGGAAAATACTTCAAAAGACAAATTTTATATGTAATTTCAAAAGCAAAAAATGAGTTAAAAATTGGGTGGTAACCGATTCTGCTGCTATATATTAAACTTTAACATGGGAGCAGACATTTTTAGAGAATATAATTAATATTTGCCTATTTATATATTGTAGAATGTTAAAGGATTTACAGTTTTAATAGTATTTCAAATACCAGAGAATAAAAAACAGAACTGTTTCAGTTTTATGAAATAGCTTTTTAGACATAGCAGATTTTCAGAGCCTATTACTTGAAAATAAAACAATCAGTTTGTGAGGTTTAAGCCATGTGGTTTTATTTTAAACTTGCTCATTCCATAGGAGCATCAATAAAAGCCCTCTAGGAGTAGCTGACGCTCTTTCCTTCCGCCTGAGCACCAGCTGTATTTTCTTTAAGCATCAGACTCTCGGGCAACACCATAGCCCTCAACTCCGTTTAGTTGAGAAAAGGCTTTATGTGTCATGTGTTGTTTCTAGGGGTATGGAGCTCCCAGACTTATTAAGTACAGGGAGAGAGTAAGAGTCTGAACACATTCAATAAACTCCAATGTGCTCAGGTGAGAAGACAGGTGCCTGAACTCACATCTGAAGAAGAACTTAGAGGATGCTTTCTGACTCTGCTTCGTGCCTCTGACTAAGCAGTCCTGGACATCCCCGTTACAGCCACGGAATAACACAGGCAGTCTTGATGGACCAGAAGTCCTCCTATGTCCATCATTTGTGCAGAGCAAACTGGCTTAAGACCTCTCATTTCCTCCTGCAGTGGTAAATTACAGAGATACAAAACTGCCATCTAGTGACTAAGAGAGCAGCAAAGTGCTTTACATGAAAAGTGAAACTCTGAATTTTATAAAACAGAACAGTGAAGCACTAAAGTTGGTAAAGTTGACACAATGTGGCACACGAAGGTTATAGTAAACCTGAAAAATGTGTAGGTGAACTAATCAGTTGCTCTCTATGCCTCTAAAACATGTCTTGACATCCTACTCATAAATAGTAGAGTTTAAATATAATAAAATAACTTTGGAAATAAACTTCTCATCTCATGTCATCCAATGCTGTTGGCAGGAGCCGGTATTAAATAGCCAGATGGTGAGAACCCATGTTGAAGCACCATTTTTATCACAGTGGAGAGAATATGAGGCATAACCCAACGGGCTGATGTTCAGATCTTCCCTCTTACCCTTGATCAATTTTGTAACCATGGTTTTCTTTGGCAGTTAAATATGAATTATAACAGTTACTTTAAAGGATTACTCTAAGAATTGCATAAGGTAATACAGTAAAGGAACTGGCACACAGTAGATTGACAGTTAATTCTCCTTCCCTGTCTCTCTTCTAAGAAACATACAGAAATAATCTAAGAATAGAACCCGTGTATAAAGAAAACTTATGAAAAATAGTCAATGGCTCCTGAAGTAAGGGACATCATTGTTGAGTGCTTAACCTCAACTGCCTCCAAATACTGTTAACTCTCAATTAATTCTATGTGTTTTCTGTCTTCCAGACACTTCACTGGCTACAAGGAAAGGAGAAGTGTGAAATTGAAATTAATTTCACCTTTGAATGGCCTAGCTGTAACAACAGGTGTTTTAAATCACCTAGTTCTTCAGGTTTTCTGCTCATTACTATATAGTTTAACATGGTCCACAGCCGGAGAAAATAAGAAAATCATTATAATTTTACATACATGAATATATGTCTTGACTATTACAGCTGGACTCTTAATATATAGAGCAATGTTGTACATGTTTTGTGCTTGTTGATAGTACAGAATACTTTTGTCCAGACTTTCTTTGGCATTATCATAAATAATGAAGAACTCAGTAATATAAGCCCAGGAGAAAAGAGTTTATAAAAATCTAACATACTATCCTAGTCATGCCTCAAAAACAAAAAAGAGCTATAAAAATAATGAGAGGATATTTTGAAGGCACTATTTTTCTTAATTATTTTCAACTTTATTTCCCTTTACCTCTTTTTAATCTTTCTCCGTCTTATTCGCTATTGGCTAATCATCTCACAGTAATTAAATCACCCTCAGCTGAGTCCACCATGCCTCTTCAAGTGCCCCGGCCTAATATCTGTCTCAGATCTGACAACAAGTAGCTGGGAAACCCTGTTTTGTGGCACTATTTTTAAGAATATCTTTACTCTTGGGCTGGCCCCGTGGCTTAGTGGTTAAGTGTGCGCACTCTGCTGCTGGCAGTCCGGGTTTGGATCCCAGGTGCTCACTGACAAGCCGGTTCTCCGGCCATGCTGACACCGCGTCCCAAATACAGCAACTAGAAGGATGTGCAACTATGACATACAACTATCTACTGGGGCTTTGCGGGAAAAATAAATAAATAAATAAAATTATTAAAAAAAAAAGAATATCTTTACTCTTACAATAATAGCTATATGTTTGAAAGGCACCAGTGGGTTACAAAACGAAGTACTTGACCAATGTTGTATCCTCATTTTCCCTCCAGGGAGAACACAACATTCGTGTGTAATGCAGGGCTGCTGCTTTATTGTTCTCTCCTTTCAAGACATTTTATTACTTGTAAAACATAATAGGATTAATAGTGATATATGAGTAACAATATAAACTTACAGACAGCAAAAAGATACTATTTCAGTGTCATCATTTTATGTACTGTAACAAACAGTAATATTTTCATAGTGTAATATCTTGATTGATCATAAATTTTTTCCTGGCTCATTTTTATGCTAATTCATTTATTAGATTACCAAATTTATACTTTTATGATCTTTATTTTCAATCAATATAATTGAAGGGACATCAGTTGTTCTTGGTAAGTGAAAGTTCAGAAAAAATTTTTGATAATGTATAAGTTTGAGAAGGATCTTTTTGTTTTTTAAAAGACAAGTCAGGCCTGGCCCTGTGGCTTAGTGGTTAACTGCGCGCGCTCCGCTGCTGGAGGCCCGGGTTCGGATCCCGGGCACGCACCGATGCACCACTTCTCCGGCCATGCTGAGGCAGTGTCCCACATACATCAAGGATGTGCAGCTATGACATACAGCTATCTACTCGAGCTTTGGGGGAAAAATAAATAAATAAAATTATAAAAAATATAAAAGAGAAGTCATTTAATATTTGGAAAAGTTCTCAAAAATCATCAAACTCTTTAATTTTACAGAAAGGAATACTACGTTCCAGAGAGCCTAAGTACGTTGTCACACACTAACCAGAAACAGACCTGGGCCTAGAACTCAGGTCTGAGTCACCTGACTTCTACTGGACCACATTCAAGGGAGCACACCCTCTTCTTACTGGTAATTTCTAATACTAAGTTATTTTCAAAAGCACAGTTGAGAGAAATTGTAAATAAATAAAACATGATTTTATATAAAAAAGTAGCAATTGCGACCCACAATTTCTATTCCATATGAGTGTTTCCTTTCTTGTAGGTTTCTTGTTTTTAATACCAAGTCCATTTTGGTAACAAGACAAAAGACATAAAGTTTAGTTTCTTTAGTAACATAAAAAAAGCTTCTGTGGAAATTAAAAAGACACTAACTAATGTCTCTTCTACTAAAGCAACTTAAGAATATTATTTGATTTTGGGAAAGCTCTGAGAGATTTTTTTAAAAATCATATCCACGTGACTATTAGTCCAGCCAGGCACATCTCCACATGACATCTCCTAGAGTGCCCAGTTTTCTGCTGGATCCAGCTATTGTCAGGCCCAATGCTCTGGCTGAGTAAAGAATGATGCCGCTTCTGAAAAGCATGTACTCAGTTCCACTTCAAGGCTGATTGATGGAGACACTAGGAAAGGAAAAGATGAAAATATTACCCTAATCAATGATGTAAAACACAAGATATGAACAACCGTTAAAAGAATTCTCTATGAAATTGATCAATTCTACTATCACTACACCGGGCTATTTCCTATCAGTAGTTTGACACATAAACAAATAGAATAGTGTATTTAATGATATCAATTCTTTTAGTTGTGTGCTTTTCCTTTTAAAACTACATATGCTTATATGTGTTTGCTTTATTTTCAGGTGGTGTCACCGTGTCAAGGCCTCGCGGGCAGGTGGGGCCTTCACTGAGGACCCCCAAGGCCCCCCCTAGGCCCGCTGGCTGTGCACCTGCCCTTGGCCTCATGGGTTAAACCCAAGGCCACAGGGCTCCCATAGTGAGCGGCCAGAGAAAGAAGGGTCCATGAGAGAGGTAGGCGAGGGGCGCAGGCTCTGCCAACATCCTCTTCTCAGGTCCCTGAGAGAGAGAGACAGAGAGATAGAGAGAGTGAGAGAATGAGAGAGATCCCTGACCTCTGCATTGCTGCCTCCACCGCTGGTGCCATGTCACACACCATCCCCCTTCCCCCAGCATCCCCATGCTACCCCTGGGAAGGCACCACCACTGGGAGGCCTGTTCCTGGTCACCTCCCTGTTGTCCCTTCAGGACCAGAGCCCAGTGCAGGGGAGTTGGTTCAGACAAACATTTACATGTCCCTCTCCATGAGAATTGTCTTCTCCAGTCTCACATCCCAAACCCCACCCCCAACATCCTCTTTTGTCTTATCTGAAGATAGTATTTAAGAGGAGCATCTCTGCCATTCTTTTGAGAGACTCCATTTCTCATGTGTCTCCCATGTATACATGTTATGAGCCCAATTTAATCAAGCATGGATTCTTTTATTTGCCTATTTGCATCAGGAACATAATTACTAGCTAGAGAATTAGAGAATATTCATGGTGAATGAAAGATGTCATTTCTAATAACATAATGGAATTCCTTGAGGCTTTATTCTGGGGATATCTGTAGGATTAAGTCAGGACACACTGTGAGAGTGATAAATAAGTTCTATATATTTTTCTTCTTCAAGACCATGAATTTCAGCCACGGTTCATACCCATCTACTTTGCAACAATGAAAAACAAACAATGACCTTGAATATTTTGCCCTCAGATTCATTAGTCTTTAAAGTATTAATTGAACAATTTAAATCTAGATGAGTGAAAGACTATGGAGACTTCTAGAATGTCACGTTAGGTCCTTTAGAATTGTTTTTATAAAACATTTCTATTCCTTCTTATACCTTGACAATAATGTTACTCTGAATCTGTTTTAAAGAGGATGATGGCAGATTTACTTTAATTTGCACCCTTTTTTAAGTACATTTACCTAATATTTCTCAGTCTCTTGAAAACTTTTATCTTTAGCTCAACATTCATTTAAATCACCAGACCTATTTTTTTTTTTTTTTTTACTTTTTATATTATTTTATTGAGGTCATAATAGTTTGTGACATTGTGAAATTTCAGTCGTACGTTATTATTTGTCAGTCACCATATATATGTGCCCCTTTACCCCTTATGCCCACCCCAACCCCCTTCCCCTCTGGTGACTACTAATCTGTTCTCTTTGTCCATGTGTTTGTTTATCTTCCACATATGAGTGAAATCATGTGGTGTTTGTCTTTCTCCATCTGGCTTATTTTGGTTAACTTAATACCCTCAAGATCCATCCATGTTGTTGCAAATGGGATGATTTTGTCTTTTTTATGGCTGAGTAGTATTCCATTGTATGTATATATATACCACATCTTCTTTATCCAAGCATCAGTTGATGGGCACTTGGGTTGCTTTCAAGTCTTGGCTATGGTGAATAATGCTGCAATGAATGCAGGGGTGCATAAGTCTCTTTGAATTGTTGATTTCAAGTTCTTTGCATAAATACCCAGTAGTGGAATAGCTGGGTCATATGGTATTTCTATTTTTAATTTTCTGAGAAATCTCCGTACTGTTTTCCATAGTGGATGTAGCAGTTTGCATTCCCACCAGCAGTGTATGAGGGTTCCCTTTTCCCCACATCCTCTCCAACATTTGTTGTTTTTGTCTTGGTAATTATAGCCCTTCTAACAGGTATAAGGTGATATCTCATTGTAGTTTTGGTTTGCGCTTCCCTGATTAGTGATGTTGAACGTCTTTTCATATGCCTGTTGGCCTTCTGTATATCTTCTTTGGAAAAATGTCTGTTCATATCCTCTGCCCATTTTTTTTTTTTTGTGAGGACGATCAGCCCTGAGCTCATATCTATGCTAATCCTCCTCTTTTTGCTGAGGAAGACTGGCTCTGAGCTAACATCTATTGCCAATCCTCCTCCTTTTTTTCCCCAAAGCCCCAGTAGATAGTTGTATGTCGTAGTTGCACATCCTTCTAGTTGCTGTATGTGGGATGTGGCCTCAGCATGGCCGGAGAAGCGGTGCCTTGGTGCATGCCCAGGATCCGAACCCCGGGCCGCCAGTAGTGGAGCACGTACACTTAACCGCTAAGCCAACGGGCTGGCCCTCTGCCCATTTTTTGATCGGGCGGTTTGTTTTTTTATTGTTGAGTTGTATGAGTTCTTTATATATTTTAGAGATTAACTGCTTGTCGGATATATGATTTGCAAGTATTTTCTCCCAATTGGTGGGTTGCCTTTTCGTTTTGCTCCTGGTTTCCTTTGACTTGCAGAGGCTCTTTAGTCTGATGTAGTCTCATTTTTTTTTTCTTTTGTTTCCCTTGCCTGAGTAGACATGGTATTTGAAAAGATCCTTCTAAGACCGATGTCAAAGAGAGTACTGTGTATATTTTCTTCTAGTTTTTTTTTTTGATTTTTATTGATATTTTAATGGTTTCTAACATTGTGAAATTTTGGGTTGTACATTTTTGTTTGTCCATCACCCCATATATGACTCCCTTCACCCCTTGTGCCCACCCCCCACCCCCACTTCCCGGGTAACCACAGTCCAGTTTTCTCTGTCCATGTGTTGGTTTATATTCCACATATGAGTGAGATCATACAGTGTTTGTCTTTCTCTTTCTGGCTTATTTCACTTAACATAATACTCTCCAGGCCCATCCATGTTGTTGCAAATGGGACGATTTTGTCTTTTTTTATGGCTGAGTAGTATTCCATTGTATATATATACCACATTTTCTTAATCCAATCATCAGTCGAGGGACACTTAGTTGCTTCCACTTCTTGGCTATGGTGAATAATGCTGCAATGAACATAGGGGTGCATAAGCCTCTTTGGATTGTTGATTTCAGGTGCGTTGGATAGATTCCCAGTAGTGGGATGGCTGGATCATAGGGCATCTCTATTTTTAATTCTTTGAGGAATCTCCATACCGTTTTCCATAGAGGCTGCACCAATTTGCATTCCCACCAGCTGTGTATGAGGGTTCCTGTTTCTCCACATCCTCTCCAACATTTGTTGTTTTTTGTCTTGGTGATTATGGCCATTCTAACGGGCGTGAGGTGGTATCTTAGTGTTGTTTTGATTTGCATTTCCCTGATGATTAGTGATGTTGAGCATCTTTTCATGTGCCTATTGGCCATCTGTATATCTTCCTTGGAGAAGTGTCTGTTCAATTCCTCTGCCCATTTTTTGATCGGGTTGTTTGTTTTTTTGTTGTTCAATTGTGTGAGTTCTTTATATATTATGGAGATCAACCCCTTGTCAGATGTATGTTTTGCAAATATTCTCTCCCAGCTGGTTGGTTGTTTGTTCATCTTGATTCTGGTTTCATTTGTCTTATAAAAGCTCTTTAGTCTGATAAAGTCCCACTTGTTTATTTTTTCTTTAGTTTCCCTAGTCTGGGTAGGCATGTCATCCGAAAAGATTCCTTTAAACCCAATGTCAAATAGTGTGTTGCCTATATTTTCTTCTATGAGTTTTATAGTTTCAGGTCTCACCTTCAGGTCTTTGATCCATTTTGAGTTAATTTTTGTGAATGGCGATAGCACATGGTCCACTTTCATTCTTTTGCATGTGGATGTCCAGTTTTCCCAACACCATTTATTGAAGAGACTTTCCTTTCTCCATTGCATGTCCTTAGCACCTTTGTCAAAAATTAGCTGTCCGTATATGTGTGATTTTATTTCTGGGCTTTCAATTCTGTTCCATTGATCTGTGTGTCTGTTTTTGTACCAGTACCATGCTGTTTTGATTACTATTGCTTTGTAGTACACCAGACCTATTTGATGAAGCCGACATGAACATTTACTCGAAAACTCCTCAGAAAATTACTAATTTAACCTGTACCCTGGATGATCCATTGTAAAACTCAAACTGGATTTGCCAGGCCCCTCAAAACGTCTCATAACTCTGTTTGTACATTTATCTGGGAAGATACTATCTGAAGGTAATTGTTCTTCCCAAATGCTTTCTTTAATTCAATCAGCAATACTTCCAAAGTCTTAATGAAAATGTGGCCAATTTGGTGAAATCCAAGTGACTTTTTTGTTTTTGCATGCCAATGAGATTAAGAAAATAATTATTTTAATTATTGTTATTGATTTTAAAAATCAGAGATGAAGAAAACAAACTTCTTTGTCCAAAGACATTTCTGCAAATGAAATCGTCTGAAAAACTGACAGCTAGCCCCCTGTTTTAACCACTAAACCATAAGAAATGTAATACCGTGGGCAAACACTTGAGAGTTGTCACCTGCAGGAGTCCCCAGCACTGTTGCCCCATCAGGGCCATGGATCAGGGGAAGGAGCCAGTGGAGGGGAGTCAGCTGGGCCCTCAGCATCCTTCCTTCCTTGGTCAGAACCCGGTCCCAGCTGCTCCCTGTATCATCTTCTGGGGAAGCAGAGAATTCTTCTGGAGACACAACACATTGGGTGTTAAGGATGTCATTGTTCTTTTATAAACAGATGTTAGATCGTGTAACGGGCTTCTCAGGACAGGAGAAGCCACCTCAAGGGAAGGCAGAACTTCTCCAGGAGCTGAAGGTCATCCAGGGAGAGCAGAGTCAAGGGCTGCACAGCGTCAGCCGGCTCCTGCTCTCCATCTCATGGACACCTCGGTCCCCAATCCCCGACACCCCTCCCAGTGCCCCCCCAAGGGTTCCCATTGTATCCTCAGAGTCCCGAGCAAGCGCAGGACCGGTGCTCAGAGTGGCAGAGGGGCCGCCGAGCTGGAGAGCCCCGGGGCGCATGCACTGGGGGCGGAGTCCCTGATGCGGAAGTGGTGGCCACTGGAGTTTGTGTGGGGGGCTCGGGCAGTTTCTGGATCCTTCCTCCAGGATTTTCAGCGCGGGGAGCTCTCCTTTCTGCAGTGTGGAGGAGCGCTGGGCAGGAGCGGCGCTGAGGTAGGCGGTGGGCAGCGGGCTCCGCGTGGAGATCTCCGCCGCGTATGGCGGGAGCGCGGTGTCTGGGGCAGCGGATGGGACCGGGGGCCGGGGCTGCTGGCGGGCTGCTCCAGGCGGGGGAGCCCAACCTCTGTCCCTTGGAGGAGCCGAAGAGCGCCGCTTGGCCAGCCTGTCCCTGTGCCTTGGCGGGGCCCCACCTCAGCGGGGTCACACCCATCCGTGGTGCAGGGGGCGGCAGGGAGTCGCCTGCCCTGTGCACCCGCCCTTGAGTTCGCCCCCCCTGGGACCCCGTCTAGGCCAGGTCGCGACATCTTTGGGTGAACGCTTTCCTTCGGAAGAGGGCCTGTGGTCAGCGCTCCTCTGCCTGACTCCGCTCAGGCTATTGGGCTCCTCATTGCCTTCATTAAACAAATGAACGGTTTCTACATCTTTGGGACCACCTTTATTGAAAAGCCTGATCGCATTCATGGTTTCTGATAATTGACTCTATATTTGCAAGGTGAACTTTGAAGCCTGTGAATTGTTGTAAACTGCATTTAATGAAAGGAGCTTTAAACAATCTTTGGTGCAAATTGTGTAGCTTCCTAATACTAACTCACCTTCTGTTAACATAGACTGATGACTGATCAATTGATGATTGACATAATGTGTATGGAATTTTGGTTTCAGTTGAAAAGATTTTCTTGGCAGTCGGTGCTAAAATTAAAATCGGATAAAGAGGAGGATTTTGGAAGCTGTATGTAGTGTCTGTTTTGTCTCCGTACTCATTTAGAATTGTAAGAATTTAGATTTGGAAAGCCCATAGAACAAGAAGTTTGAAATTTTGATTTGACTGACAAGGCGAAAGGTCAAAAGGTCAAATACGGTAGGATGTCATTTATATAATATTCTAGAAAAGATAAACCATAGGGAAAGACAACAGATCGTTAGTTGTCATTAGTTTTCATATTTAGTTAATCATTTAGTTTAATAGTTTAATCATTAGTTATAATATTTCTTATTAAAAATACATTTTAATGATAGCATCCTAATTATGCTTTTGGGTGATACCAGAAGTTGATAACCTATTAAATTCTGCAGTAGGAAGAAATGACATGTTGGTTATTGGCGTCTTTGAAGTGTAAGTATTGGCGGTAATGAAACTTTTAAATGAGCTTTTTTGGATTCTGAACTACTGATTTTTTTACTAGATCCTGTTGGACGTGGCATGTTACAAGTTTCAAAAGGCTCTTTAAATTATTGTAGCAGGCTGAAGCTATTAAATTATAATGTAAGCTCTTTATAGATGAAACAGGCAAAAATACAAAAAGCCATTCATCAATTTATCTTTGTTAAAAAATCAAGTAAATCTTACCATACACATGAATGACTTTTGGCTAGACAGACCTGAACTTGACAAGATAGACTCATTGGTATGGGGAACTTCTTTTGGAATGTTAAAATGGGAGAGGATATACAAATTTTACCTGAGGGTGACCCAAGTCAATATGGCAGGTTTAGTTGCTTTTACACTCTTTCTGAGTTATGATCTTGATTAAAAACCTGGTCATAGACATTCCAAGACATTTGGGCCATCTTATGTATCAATATAATAAGATGTCTTATTTCTCTGATACTTTCTGATTTCAGGGTGTCTGGGGAAAACAGTTTCTCAACATACGTACTTTGGAATATAATTATTTATTGTTGACTAATTGAATCATAGAATTGTTGCGTTGGAAATAATTTTAGTGGTTTAGAGCCTAACCTCTTCAATTTCCAGGAAATGGAAAGTGAGGTTTCTTGAGTTAAGTCGTCCACAGTCAGACTGCTACTTTAGTGGCAGAGTTGGAACTAAATGCTCAGATGTTTGTCTCCAGATTCCTAGTACAGTGCTTTCTGTGCTACATACTATTAAGTAGACAAACCAATGAGTTACCTTCTCATATCATATACGTAGCCAGCAGGGTCGATTATTTCCCATATGCATTTCTTTCCTTTCTTTTTTAAATAACTACTAACCACAATTAATTTATTCCCCTGCCATGTTTAATGACTATCCTTGTGTGTGTCTCCTCGAGCACAGGTGTGAACTCCCTAGAATGGAAACCTGCTGTTATGAGAGGTTTGGGGATTCGATTGGAGACGTATCGGCTGAGATAGCAGCAGATCCGAATAGGTCATATAATAAGAAGGAAAAACATCAGATCGATCGGAAAGGGAAACACCAGATCGACTGAAGGGAAATGACACAAATCAACCGGAAAGAGAAACACCAGGTTGACCGAAAAGAGAACACATCAAATCAGTTACTTCACAGTAAATCAATTACTCACAACATCCATGCCCCACTGCCGGGAGAGTCCTGTCAATCGACACGGCTGGGCAAGGATCACACATCCTGGGCAAGGCGTCCCTTCCACAGGTGCAACTCTCGCCGGGTCTCAGTCTCCAGCAGTTTATATAAGCAGTTACAGAGTTTACAGAGCAAGCATCCAGTGTTTCCATGCACAAATGGTTATCAGTGGCGTACGTGCACTGAGCCCCTTGGCTAACGTCCCAACCCAGCAGTTGTGTACGTGCACTGTTTTCTTTGGTTATCGTCTTAGCCCGGCACAGATGGCCAGTCCATCCCGTGCTACGACGCTCCAAGAGCCTTGAAATGTTACAACTTGCAACTCCCTCCGTGGGAGAAGGGCCAGTTCCCACCACGCAGAAAGCAGCTTTCATATTTCTTTTTGTGCTGGTGGCTGTAGGTCAATGGAGTGGCCAAACATGGCCGTACTCATGTCAAGACACCTGCCTGTGATTGAATTGTTGGGCCAGAGGCTGATGTGCATCTGCATCTTGACGAGCTGCAACCAAATCATCCTCTGAAGTTTTAACAATTTCCATTCCCTCCAACAGTGTTTGAGTCATCCTTGCCCTGGGATTGGTCAGATTAGCATTGTCAGATTTTTAAATTTTTGCCAATCTGATGGGTGAGAAATGAAGTATTTGTTTTCCTCTTTTGACAAACGCATAGAGCTGTGCAACTCCCAAAATTGAGATACAGAGCAGTTCCAGCACCCAGAACTCCCCTGAGCTGCTCTTTTGTAGTCAACTCTTCCCCCAACCTTAACCCCTGGCAGCTATGATCTGTTGTCTTTCTCTATGGTTTGTCTTTTCTGGAATATCATATAAATGGAATCCTACAGTATTTGGCCTTTTGAGTCTGGTTTCTTTCATTTAGCATGATACGTTTATTTGAGTGTTCATCCATGTTGTTCATTGTATCAGCAGTTCCTTCTATTTTATTGCTGAATGTAGTATCCATTATATGAATTTACCACAGTTTATCCATCCACCAGTTGAAGGACATTTGAGTTATTTTCAGTTTTGTCTTTTTTGACTATGAATAAAGCTGCTATAAATCTTTATGATTTGAGAAGGCAAACAAGTTTTTGTATGAACATGTCTTCTTCTCCTGGGTAAGCACATAGAAGTGGAATTCCTGGGTCATATGGTATGTGCATGTTTAACTTTATTTTAAAAACTCTTTGTGGTAGCAAAGTCATGGCCCACAAAGATGTCCTAATCTCTGAACCTGGGAATACATTAGTTTACTTGGCAAAGGTGAATTAAATTTGCAGACGGAATTAAGGTGACTGATCAACTGATTTTAAAATAGGGAGATTATCCTGGATTATCCAGGTGGACCCGGTGCATCACAAAGGCCCTTAAAAGGGAAAGAGAAGCAGTAGAGGAGAGAAAAAGATACAACAAGGGAAGCAGGGCCAGAGAGATGCCGAGTTCTTGGATTTGAGGGTGGAGGAGGGGGGCCATAGGCTAAGGAATGTGGTGTTCTCTAGAAGCTTGAAAAGGCTAGGAAATGGATTAAGCTTTAAAGTCCCCCAAAAAGAACCTAGCTCTGCCAACACTTTGATTATAGCCCAAAGAGACCCGTGTCAGACTGCTAACCTACAGAACTGTAAAACTATAAATCTGAGTTGATTTAAGCCATGAAATTTGTGCTAATTTGTTACAGCAGCATAACAAACTCCTCTTTAAAACTGTTTTCCAAAGAGGCTGAACCACTTTGTGTTCCCACCAGCAATGTAGGGGTGTTCCAGTTACTTTCCATCCTCATTAACACTTGGTATGCTCAACCTCTTTAATTCTAGTCATTCCAGTATGTACATAGCAGGATCTCAATGTGGTTTTTATGTGCCTTTTTCTCATGATTAACGACCTTGAGCATCTTTTCATGTGCTTATTTGCCATCTGTGTATCTTCTTTGGTGAAGTGACCAAATCTGTGACCATTTTAAACTTGGATTTTCTTACTGCCGAGTTCTGAGAGTTCTTTATAGTCCTGTCAGATATGTGATTTGCAAAGGTCTTCTCCCAGTCTGTGGCTTGCCTTCTCCAGCCTCCCACGAGTGTCTTTGTAACGTCTGTGTAACATAACTCGAGAGGTTTCACATGACCTTATCTTCCTTCATTGGGAAACAGAGTGAACTTGGAGCACCTGAGTCCAATCAGACTTTGATCAGAGTTGGGTCTGGGTCTCCATTTTAGTAAACCCAGACCTTCCACTTTCCCCCTGTTCCTGTTTGCGGTGCTTCCCTCCCCCGCACAGGGGTCTGGTCCTAAGTCTGGTAGATCTCTGTCTCCTCAGGTTTGGGATCCCACAGAAAACTTAGCTATGCCCGTCAGACATCTCAGCGTAGCTCTCCAGCCTCCTACCTTACATTGTTCACAATATGGCAAATTCCCGGAAGGTCCAACTAGCAATATGTTTGACTTAGGCCACTTCCACCACTTCCGGAGGTTTCACTTTGCTTTGTGGAAGCTTTTGGTCTATTTCCCCAGATTCCTGTGTGGCACCAAAACTTAACACAGGTGCTATGAGGAAGAGCAGTTGTGTGTCTGAGAGCCTTCAGGTTTCCTCTGCCACACCAAACTAGAAGTTTGGCTAGTTTCTCTTTTCCCTAGCCGAGGCTCTGACTGAGCAAGCCAGATCCTCGGCAAGCACCCAGAATCAGAAAATGCCTGCAGGGTAAAGAAAGATAAAAATCCCTGCTCACATAAAAGAGTTTTCTTCTTTCTGGAATTTTAGTTGGTTGGTTCTGAAGTTCTCTGATGCTCTAAAAATATATTTATAATTTATCTGGCTTTGTCCAGTTTTGCAGCAAGAGTGTTTTCCTGTCCTAGTCTCCTCTAAACCAGAAGTTCCCTTGTCATTAGTTTTTAACTCCATCAGTTATACCCTGTCAACATTATTATTGTTTGGTAAAGTCATGTTTTCAATGATTTATTCAGACGTTTACCCTTTTTTATCCTCACGATCCATTTTTACATTTTAGCATTTCTTCTTCTATCAATTTCTTCTTAAAGTACATTCTTTTTCACTTTTTAAATTTTTTCTTGAGGAAGATTAGCCCTGGGCTAACATCTTTTCCTATCTTCGTCTATTTTGCATGTGGGTCACCACCACGACATGGCTGATGAATGCTGTAGGTCCACACCTGAGATCCAAACCCATGAACCCAGGCAACCAAAGTGGTGCTTGGTGAACTTAAACCACTACACCAGGTGGCTGGCCCCCTTAAAGTACATTCCTTTGATGTTCCTTAATGAGCATTTGTTGGTGGTAATACTCTTAGTAAATGTTTGCATAAAAATATCTTTAATTCACCCCAGTTCTTGAGATATGGTTTGATTGGGTATACACTGAAAATTATCGTCTCTCTGTACCCTGAAGAATTAATCCAACTCTGTCTTGCCTTCCATTGTTAAGAAACGTATCATGGGTCTAAATGTAAGTCTCCATAAGTGTTCTGTCCCTCTGCGGGGCTTTGAATGTCTTCTTTTGTGTTTGGTGTTCTTTGGTTTCCCTGGATGGATCTGACTCTAGATTTATTTTTTTAATTCTGCTTGAGATGTATTCAGCTGCCTGAAGCTAGAGTAGAAGAATTTTATCAATTCTGGAAATTTCTGTTATTATGTCTGAATATTCCTTTAAATCATATATATATTTATATTTTTTACTTCAAATATATATACACATATTTATACACATTCAATATATATTCATTAAATATATATTTATATTATTTAACTCAATATTTTATATTATTCAATATAATGATTTATGTTATTCAAAAAAATACATATATTATTCACATATATGGTTTCCTTTACTTGACCAAACTCAAACCAGGCTCCTTTGAGCCCTCTTCTTCACTAGGCCTTGATCTTGGCCTATAATAACTACAGCCTCTCAGCACAAATGGTTTCACCCCACACACACACATTAAAGACTTAAACACAGACATAGTTTCTAACAGCTCAAATCCACATCCCTACGATGACCCCTGCCCCCTTATAGTGCCTGCCTGAGAAAGCTCAAGGCAGCCAAAAGAATTGACTGTTTGTTCTGGCCAACACTCGATCATTGGCCCCTGACATCCCTTTCTTAGAGCATTTACCCAAAAGTGCTTACAACTGTGAATCTTTCCTCTGTCTTTTTGAGTTGTGTATGTGTCTCCTATAACTGCATTTCTCAAGGTCCTGAGAGCCATTCCTTGAGAGGAGGACAGGGTGTCAGTCTCCCAGACTCTGTGAGAGGAGAGAAGTTAAACTTTGATCATTTCCAACTAGCAGACACAACTGACCAGATCACACTGCACTGACCAACACTCTGTAGCTTTTCCCTCCCTGACTCTACTGAGCCCCTCTTCACCCCTCTGCCTGTTCCCTCATTCTCCTTTTCAAATGCCCAGTCACCACTGTACAAATCAAATTGAGTTCAGCCCTGTTCCCTCTTCCCTACTGCAGTGGTATATTACTGATTAAAATCTGTTCTGATCACTTTAACTAGATTCTGGCTTTGTGTATACTCTACACTTAACACACATCCTGATAATCTCATGCATATGCATATATATGCATATACCAACACAACCATGGGCTCTCCAAGACCAGTTCAGCTGACCCCATCTTATCAACAGAGTAGTTCTGCATTTTCTTTCAGGAACTGACACCCCTCGTCCAATTCAGGCCAGTTGAGACCACCAACCCATCAACCGGGCTTGCACAAATGCTTGATAAGTGACCTTTTTGACATAGAGCTAAAAGCTCCATCCTCAGATCATGGTAACACTGCCAATTTGTGAACACACATCTGATGAAGAGCCATGAAGCTTGACTTTGTTTGTACAGATCATCAATTACCTCACTTCTCCTTACTTCCAATCATCTACCTCCACACATCAGACTACCCTGCCCTTAATCCCATAAATTGTAACCCAAGCCCTGGATCAGGGAGACAGATCTGAGAGAAACACGTGCCCCCTGTCTCCTTGCAGATCAATCTCACAAAATAAAGCTACAATTCTTTCCCCAAAATCTAATGCCAGAATAATTACCTTTTTTAATGTAGATTGGGCAAGAGAACCTCAATATTGTGTGGTAACATCAATACATATATATATACTTAATGGATGTTTTATCTTCTATTTCTTTTTCTTTGCTGAGGAGGATTCACCCTGAGCTAATATCTGTTGCCAATCTTCTTCTTTTTCAAAGGAAGACTCACCCTGAGCTAACCTCTGTGCCAACCTTCCTCTATTTTGTATGTGGGTTGCCACCACAGCCTGGCCAACTGATGAGTGGTGTAGGTCCATGCCCAGGAACTGAACCTGGGCCGCTGAAGTGGAGTTCTCCGAATTTAACCACTAGGCCATGGGTCTGGCCCATCTCTTATTGTTTTGAAGATGTTACTAGAGATGTAATTGAAGTTTCACTATGATCTCTGGATTTCCTTGCTGCTCCTTTAGTCCCTCACTTCAGTGTATGTGTTTCTTGCTCCATCTTTCATGCTAGAGGAATTCCTCAAATATCTAGTGGTCCTTGGCTACCCATTCATATTTCTGTGATGGGGAGGAAACAGCTGAGTATGATCTCTGTGGGCCTGATGGGGCCTGTGTCTGTCTGGACTCAGTGTTTCTTCAGGGGTGTAGAGTGTTGACATAAACAAGCAAACAGTGTTGGTACCCACGCTGATCTCTAACAACATACTTATTCCACACATTCCCACAATGACAGACATCCTCTGAACACTTGGAAATGCTGACAACACACACGCACACATACACACTATTTGCAAATGACCAGCAGCATTCAGACTGTAAACTGCACCTGATAATGCACACTGATAATCAGAACATACACACAAACTCACACAAATACAGACCACTCACTGTGTCAGAGCCCACAGTGAATTGAACTCTCTAAACACACACAGACATCAACAAAACTCAACTTCACATAGATGCTATAATAGCCATACTCCCTGTGACCATACAGAATTGCTGAACACACACACATCCACACAACAAGGAACGTGGCCATGCACATGTGGGCTTGATCAGGGGTTTTTTCACACCTCAGCATCAACATGGACACCCCGGGGCGAGAGGGAGAGGCAGAGGGAACAGGGAGAACATGTGGGGAGCAAACAGGAGGCACTTGCATAAAGCAAATACGATACCTGCAAAGCTGATTGCTAAATGACATATGACTCAAGGGTATGAGGACACAAGAGGATCTGAAATGGTACAAAGGAGGTGACTGATACAAACCCATCACAAGATATTTAAATGTAAGGGACAGTGATATTTTAAAAGGCACTGAGGAGAGTTCATCAAAGCTTAGATATAATTCCAGACAATGAGTGACATAGAATTCTGGCCAAAGAACAGCCATTATTGCTGTTAAAATTCCTATTTAAATGTTTCTTATAAAATTATACTCATTGAAAAATGACAAATATTCATTGGTTTAAAACATTTAAAACATTTCAGGATAAAATTACTGCCAGTTCCACTTTTATTGAGTAGCTTTCCTTGGGCAGCTATAAAAACTGGATAAAGCACACAGAACAGCTGCTTGAAGGGTCAGAGAACATCCCGTGCAGGCAGGACTTGAGGGTCTATAATTCTCAGATGAGGGAAGCACAAGATTGTGAGCACCAACTCCATGCAGCTTCTCCCCTAAGGCATTTGCTATTTCAACAGTGAGAGAAGAGAGTCTGAGTAGAAAGAGGAGGAAAAATGAAATGAAATTTGGTTCCAGCAAAGTCCAGTAACTTCTGCTTCCAGTCAGATGTGGTAAAGGTAGAGCAATAATTAAACATTGACTTAATAAATACAGTATGTTTGAAAACACCAAAGGGATGTGGAAGAAACAGGACTAGATGAAATAAAATTTCAAAAAGGGAAGAGCCTTTTTAGGTGAGATTGCCAGACATACCCTCACCCAGGGGAATTTGCATAATCTGGACTGTGGTAATCAGACTTGTGTTAGCAGAAGAAAATAGTAAGTATAATCTGTCATAATTGATCTATGTTAGCTTTTTAATATCACAAGCTTTGTTTCCCTGTTAAATTTTATTGCCTCCACTAGAAGACTCTGTGAAGGGAAGGACATTGTATCATTTGCCACGTGATCTCCAGAACATTCTTCAGTTGGGGCTGTATGACTACTATAAATATTTGTTAATTGTTGGTTTCATGAATGCTATGGACTGAATGTCTATGTAAACCAATTTCATACGTTAAAATCCTAATCCCTGACACGATGGTATTTGAAAGTGGAGCCTTTGGGAGTTAATTAGGTTAGGTGAGGCCATGAGTGTGAAGCCCCCATGATGGGATTAGTGCCCTTGTAAGGAGATGGAGGGCCAGAACTCTCTCTGCCAGATGAGGGTAGAGCAACAAGTTGTCCTTCTGCAAAACAGGAAGACAGCTCTCACCAAAAACAAATCAGCTGGAACCTAGATCTTGAACATCCCAGTCTTCAGAACTGTAAGGAATGCATTTCTGTTGTTAAAAGTGCCCAGTCTAAGGACAGCCCAGTGGTGCAGTGGTTAAGTGTGTGTGCTCCACTTCGGTGGCCTGAGGGTTTGCAGGGTCGGATCCCGGGTGCACACTGACGCACCGCTTGTCAAGCCATGCTGTGGCAGCGTCCCATATAAAAAGAAGAGGAAGATGGGCACAGATGTTAACCCAGGGCCAATCTTCCTCAGCAAAAATGAGGAGGATTGGCATTAGATCTTAGCTCAGGGTTGATCTTCCTCACACACACACACACACACACAAAAACCCAAAAGTGTCCAGTCTAGGGGCCTTCCCCACCACCTAGTGGTTAAGTTCAGTGAGCTCCTCTCTGGTAGCCTCGGTTCAGTTCCTGGACACAGACCTACACCACTCATCAGCAGCCATGCTGTGGGGGTGACCAACATACAAAATAGAAGAAGACTGGCATGGATGTTAGCTCATGGTGACTCTTCCTCAGCAAAAATATAAATAAAGAACCCAGTCTATGGTATTTTTGTTACAGCATCCCATACTGACTAGGACACTGAGTGTGTGAATAAGTTCATCTAGATTGATGATCCTTCTTCCACGTGACACATTATTGCCAATGATTCCTAATTTGGTGTGAGTCAAATGTCCCTTA
This sequence comes from Diceros bicornis minor, assembly GCF_020826845.1. Taxonomy (NCBI): domain Eukaryota; kingdom Metazoa; phylum Chordata; class Mammalia; order Perissodactyla; family Rhinocerotidae; genus Diceros; species Diceros bicornis. The sequence goes on along the minus strand of NW_026691111.1, from coordinate 426,680 downwards.
AGGATCATAAAGACCTTAGGGACCTACTCCGTAGTTATGTACATATTGATACGCATGAAAACGTTGCATCAAGTGCTTTATCGACGCCTTAGTCTCACACCTCATCCCATTAGCCTTCAACGAACCTCAGTGTTACAGCCAGTGCTTTGGGAAATAGAAGAAAGTCCCTGGACAGAAGAGGGGCTGGTATCCATCGTGCAGCTCCTGTCCTCTGCCCAGCCAGCCCCCGTGTAGGGTCAATTTTTAAGATGGGCTTTCCTCCAGGCAGCTCTGTCTTTCTCCCAGCCTGTTCTCATTTAGGATGATCTCACCAAGAGCAATGAGTGGAAATTGGAAGGGAAGAGCTACAGAAGGCATCTGCCAGGGGAAATTCTTTGTGGTTACATGATCTAGAATATGGACACCCGGCTGCTCTAAGGGGTCCTGAAAATGGAACCCTTCCCATGTCTGCAATATCTCTCTATGTCCTCTTTCCCCACCATCTCTCTGTTCTTGGTGGCAAAATTCCCTTGACAACGACAATATAAAAATGCAAATAAGGAATGGTCCATTTCCAGTCTCAGAATTCTGTGAAATTTTACTGCCTATCCCCAGTCTCCCAGGACTAACGCCCTTTTTACTCTTTTAAGATTAGATCACATTTTAATCTCCTTGAATCAGAGTTTTCTCTCATCCTTGTTATGTATATACATTTTCTAACACAGAATATTGAAAACATTATTTTTGGCCCTACAATTTCCAGATTAAGTCATAGCTATTTTCTGATGGATGCATGCCTTTTAATTACGTTTATAACTCCATTAACTATAGAAATTGTCTAAATGATGAGTAGTAATGTACTAATACAGGAAAATGGCCCATTTTTATTCATCATAATGTTTCATGTTTTCATCAAGACAAATACACGAATACTTAATTATTCAGCAAAAACTCTTACTGTGTACATGCAAGCAATTATAAATCTATTGGAGTTGGTTTACCTTGTCGATTATTCCTTGTTTCTGAATTGTCCCTTCAGCATTTCCATGGACATTTTAGAATCCTGCATCCTTATCCTACCATTTTAAATACTAGGTCATTGACAAAAGTCCACATGACTTATCCAGTTGTGTGCTAGTGGGTCTTTTGTAGGGTGTCTTTCCGGGTACATTTTCCAATGTGAACTCCAGCTGATGGCCTTGTGACACTGAGATAAATACTGGTGTCTGCACATATCATGGGGCCAGTGGTGTGTGGTCCTTTATGGAGTCATACATAACCTAATACTTTTCATTCAATCAGTGTAAACAATGCTATGGAAAGTAGATTGGGGACAATTAATAAAAGAAGATTGATTATGAACATGCTGTTAGGGAGAAAAATTGAACCTCTGGCTATAAAGGTTTATGTTTATGCAATTAATCAGCCACCCTAACAAACCCCGTTCATAGGCAGGGCTATATACATATATATATTAGATTAAGATTATATCATCCATTAGTTTGAATGTGCTTTTGTAAAGTATGCCTTGTTTCTCTTGCCCTTTCATACTGGGAGAAATATGGAATAGATAGAAAACGACTGGCTTACTCTGGTCCTAACTCAGATCACATAGAGCTTGAATCATTGAACAAATGAGCCATTAACGGCGGCTACACCACTGGGATTTCCTGATCTAACATCGGTTATACACCCTATTGTGGATATGGACTCTAGAATAGGATTGTGCTGTTATCCTGAGGGTAACTTGTTCTGTTGATCAATATTTTGGATCAATAAGTGATAAAATATTTTGACTAGCTGGTTTGGATTTTAATCACTCGGTGGTTATTTTCTTCTCTGAAGTCACCCCAACCAAAATTGTTAGTCCATTTAAGTTTTGTTATCCCTTGATTTGGCTTACCTTTGTTTTTTTTTAATTCATTGAAGCTCCATAGGGTCTTCTCGCCTCTCGCCTATTTTGTCATTCCCGCCAATTCAGGGAAAGGTCAATTTCACAGTTTAAATATAAGAGAGAGTAAAACCCTCGAGTGGCCCTTCATACAAGTTCTCATTTAGACAACAAATGATGATGTTGCCTTTGCAAGGTCTGGTCACTGCAGCCTTTACACCGTGTCACTGGGCAAGCAGTGCCTGTAACACCAGAAATGCCAGAGGAGATGCTTTAGGTAAACAGGTGTGGGTTTGCCGAGTTTCTTTTATTTTTTTAAAGCTTTGCTTGAATGCCTATGTGTGTTGGGTTAAGAATGAATGTAATAAATAATTATTGGGTTGAAATTATTTTATTGCTAACTTTTGGTGATTATGTGTCCTGATATCAGATTATGCAAGGAGAAACAACTCTTATTCCTCATAGTAACAATACTACATTTATGAATTAATAGATTAATGCAGTATTAGATTAGGAGTTAGTTTCTGTGACTAAAATCAAGATAAGTATACTGTCGAACCTGAAGGCTTTCTTAATTGGTGGCTGAATTTAGGCCAACTAAGGTATTGTTTGTACTCCCTCTCTAAGGAAGGTTGTATCCTGTATCTAAAAGGCTGTACCTCTTTAGGGCTGGGTCTGGAGGAGGCAGGAGGCTGGACAAGTGTGGAGCTGGCTCTGGCCCAGAGGGATGAGCAAGAGACACAGGGCACCTGCTGCCACACACGGCCGCAGCAGACATCACTCATCAGTCACGACATGCTTGGCTGCAGAGCCAAGAGAGCCCCCAGTCCAACAAGGTGCACTCCGAAGCCACTCCCGGGCAGAGCAGGGGACTGTGATGAACCCATTTGCAGTCCCTGCTCCCCTAAGACGTGCTGCAGGCCTCCTCTCCCCACTTACCTCAGCAGCTCCTCACTGTCCTCGGGACTCAGGACTTCAAGGCCTGCCAGCAGGCTGCTCCAGCACTTCTCCTTCCTTATCATCGTCTCCCCTCTCTGCTCCCAATCTAGTTCCAGGGCAAGTTACTTGTGGCTCCTGAGTGCTGCTACTTGTCCTGGAAGGCCCTTCCTTCACCTCATCCACCCTGTGTGCTCCTACTTACCCTTCAAGACTCGACTCCAGTGATGCCTCCTCGGGAAGAACTCCCTGATGCTCCATCTTCCCAGGCATGCTCTGGGCCACCACTCTGCCTCCTGCCCACGTCCATCACTGCCGGGAACCTTGCTGGGCCCTTGTCTGGTCTCCACGTCCAGCCTAGACTCTAAGGGGGGGAGGAAATGCTTAGGCTCAGGCAGTGGAGCAGACTCCTGGACCGTGGTAACACTGCCCACCCAAGGAGAGGTCATTTTTGGCCCACTTCCAGCTTGGGCCCAATGCAGCTCAGGGGGAGCCAGGACACAGGGAGGCTGGCTCTGGGCTCCACAGGTCACAGGGTCAGCCTAGAGAAAGGGCACAAGGGGCCACACAAAGGGCATCAGGACAGAAGTCCAAGTCAACAATACCCTTGCCAAGGGTAGCAGGGGCCAAAGGCAGCTGCACAGGCCACAGGAGGTTCTGGTGAGATTTTCATCTGCTCAGAGAGGCCCAGGGCTGGATAGAAGGAGCTCAGGGGGTCCGTCTGAGGTGGAGGCCACCTTGGGGGCATGTAAGCAGAAGCTGAGGTTCCCACAGCAAGTGGCATCTGAAGAGGTGACCCTCAGACCCCTGGCAGCTCTAACGTCTCCGAGTTGGAAGTCAGTCCCCTCAGTCACAGCCTCTAGCTGCCCGCTTACAGGGCTGTGCCTCTCAAACACAGCTCCCAAGGCAAGTGGAGGCTGAGGGTGAATCAAACTTCCTACCGGTGAGAACCTCTGTGATCCCGGCCTCCCACAAGGGGCCAAGGATGATGAGCAAGGGACAGAGGGACTGACCCACACGACTTCCCCATGGAGTCTGAACATGCTTGTGATTCACGGGGCCACTAAGTATCTGTCCTCATCTCCACTCCTCTCTCCCCAAAAGGACATGTCAGTGTTTACTATGACATCCACAGACACACCAAGCGCATCTGGGAAGAGTCATGTGTACATCTGGAGAGAAAGGAACTGTGAAAACCAGTAATATCTGCATCCATGTGTGCAGATACTGACATCCACATACAGCTGTCACATTCCTCCAGCAGCCCTGGAATACTCCGCAATCATGCTGACAGGTTTTGGCACATGGGAGCCAAACCAACTGGTGCTGTCCCCGAATGCCACCACTGCTGGGGCGTACCTTGAGATTGGGGAGAGCCTGGGTGCCATGCCCCATCTCACAAAATTCTGGCTGGTGTCCAGGAGGGTCTCACAGCCTTTGAGGATCATGCACTCCATGGCTATGTTTTCTTGGATGCTCTCTGTCTGGTTTACTTCATTGTTCATTATCCTGTGGGGACAGAAAATAAGCCAGAGACAGGCTGCCCCCACCTCTCAGGGAGAATGGAATGCCGGGCCTCTGGCCAGACGTAGGAAGAAGGCCTGGCACCCAGGATGCTCAGGTGGAGCCTGTGGTCATGAAGGGGGAGAGAGCATGCATATTGAATACCTGCTGTGCTGGACACTCTATGGGCATGATCTCACATCATCCTTCTGACAGCCCAAGGAGACAGATGGCCTTATTTCAGAGAGACGGAAATGGAGAATAATAGCTAGAAAGCAGGTCTGATCTAAAACTCTGAACAATGTCCTTGAGGACACATGCCTGGGGAGCCCACTCGGGGGCCATGGCAGTGAGGGCCCCAGCTGGGAGGAAGCCACACCTGGGGGCACCAGGGGCCCATGGCCTGGAGGGCCCAGGCCCTAACAGGCCCCAGCTGTGGGCTGCGTGGAGAATGGGGTTAGAGCCAGACCCTGACCCAGCGGACCACAGGCTGTCCAGCTCCGCAGAGCAGGCAGTGTGGGAAGGTTAGGGGGAGCTCCGAGTCCTAAGCCCACCTCCAGTCCCTTCCTCCTGTCGGCTTAGAGCCTCAAGCTCTGGGCTCTTGCCCCAGACAAGACCCTAGACGAGGCTCCACGTTAGAGTCTGAGATCAGAAGTGCTGTGGGTGTCCGTCCTCAGCCCTGCTCGTGGGAGTGCTGGGAGCTGAGAGAACCAGTCTCCATCTGCTTTCTCTCTCTCTCTCTCCCTCTCTACATTGCTGTTCTCTCTCTGACTTGCTTCACCACTGTCTCTCTCCTTCCCCATCTTTGCCTCTGTTCCTCTCCCCCTACCTCTCCCTGCTGCAGATTCCCAGGCACATTCTGACACTGCGTGAGCTCCTGGCCCACTTTTTACGAGCACATCGAGCCAACAGCCTGGACGACGCCAGGGCTAAAATGGAGGAGCTGTCTGGGTGAATCCGGCTTCCGGGTGCCCTCGCCAGTGGACAAGCCAGGGCTGAGGATGCTCCCCAGAGGGAGTTTGCTGACCCCCAGATGGTAAAAACTCATGTTCAGGTTACGATCCCAAGTGGTGAGGGTTGGGGGACCCCCAGCTTGCCCCACCTGCAAGCAGGGCCCCCGGAGCAATCTGAGGAGTTCACAGCTGAAGCTCTGTGGGCACTTGGTGGGATGGTGTGGGTGCTGTGCTGTCCTTGGCACAGATGGGGTTCGAAGAAGGGCCCTGGATACTCACGTGAGCCCACCTGCCAGAATGGGGAACCATCACAGGCACTCTGCCAACTTCCTCTGTCTGACTCCAGTGTCAGCGTGTCACAATCTGTGGTTTAGGAGCCCCAGAGGGGGTCCTGGGTGATGGGCCTTCATGTGCCCAAGGCTGCAGTCAACAGCAGGCAGTATCATGGGTGGAGAAGCCCATGACTTGTCCAGCGTCAGTGGCCCCAGCCCTCTGGTCAAGGCCCCTCCCCTGCCCCTCTTTCAGTCACCAAAGTACGGGGCAACCTTCCTCTGCTGGGGCAGAAGCAGAGGGGCAGGGAAGGAGGCGCCTACAACAACCCAGGCAGCAGTTGACGGTGGCCTGTACCAGGTGGTGGCAGTGGAGGCGAGGAGGAGGTTCAGATTCTGGGTGTGTTTTGAAGATGGAACCAACAGGAGTTTCTGATGCATTAGATGTGAGGAGAGAGAAGACGGGAGTCAAGTGTGAGTCCAGCGTTTTTGGCTGAGCAAGCAGAAGGTTGGAGTTGCTGCTAACCGGGATGGAGAAAGGTGCAGGAAGGGCAGGTGTGGAGGGGGAGTCTTTCTTGCTTCACTGGAACTTTACTGGGGGCATGTTGAACTTGAGATGGACAACACTGGTGGAGAGGACAAGAAGGGAGGAGGGCGTTTGAGTCTGGGGTTTCAGGGAGGGAGCCATTCAGGAACCATCAGCTCGGAGATGGTATTTAAAGTCACAAGATTGGTGAGATCACCAGGGGAGTGAGTTTAGGCAGGAACGAGATGCGCACCAAGAGCTGAGCCCTGGGGTCTCCACTTTATGAAGGCCAAGAGATGATGAGCAGCCTCTTAGTCAGTGTTGGGCTGCCACAAACTGCAAAGGAGTGTTGGTGTGCAGTATGTGAGGTCCAGTACCCATCCCTGCCAACCACTCAGTGCCCTAAATGGCTTCCCGAATCCAGCAAAAGGCAGCCAGTAGGGCCACGGATCCCAGCTGGGTAGAGGGAGGACAATGCTGGACCAGGGCAGGGCACAGGCCCCGGAGTGGAGGTTCATTCAGGGAGCAAATGTAATCGGAGCGTGATTGCAGACTAACAAAAACCATTGTGCGGTGGGGACCCCAGTCTTCTCATGCCCCAAGGAGCCAAATCCTGCACACTTCCCCAAGGAGAAGACTTGGGGCTCCAGCGAGGCTCCTCGTCACTGCGGGATGCCCTGTTCCCGTGCGGGCAAGAGTGAGGAAGGCACATGAGTGCCAAGCCCTTTGTCCCAAGACCCTGATCCCCTTTCCTGAAGCCTACTCCTCCATTGTCCCACCTGATCACCTGCACCTGGCCTGAACCCAGCCCTAGTAGCACAGAAGAGGGTTTTCCTGTCACCCTGACAGCAGCCCTTTCATCCTTCTCTCTCCTTCCCTTTGGGGACTGAGGAAGGCTCCCAGCCCGGCAAGAAGCCATCAGATAACCTATCCTCCTTGGCTGTGCTCAGAAACACTCCTCCCCTGGGGCTGACTCTCTCCTACCTCTAGCCTTTGTCCCGCTTTTTCTCCTGAACCTCATCTCTTGGGCTCACTGTAACCCAGGTCATCACTTTCAGTCCCCCCGGGAGCCTGTGGCCCTGGGAACTCCTTCCCAGCTTCGTGGACAGTGTGGCTCTCAGTACAAACCCCAGCCGGGGCTGGCAGTAGTCCTGAGCAGCTGAAGCTGGCACTTGTCTAAGAGTAAAACTAGTGTTGCTAGTCTGGAATCGCCACCTTGTTTTTTGCAAATACAGCCCTCCTCAACAAAATCCCCACCCTCTTCAAAAGAAATGGTTCTGCTTACCTTTGCTAACCTCCAAAAAGGAGTCCATATCCAGCGAATTAGCATATCCTTGAAATCCTAGAACAGGGCTAGGGCCTGGGCTGCTAAGAAGAGCATTGCTTGGAGGGAGGGACTGAGGCTCCTAAGGAAGAAACCCCATCTCCATGCCCCAGTCTGATAACCAGAAAACAACGGATAATAATAGTTTTATAATAACATCTTTGCAACCAGTGTTAATAGCCACAATCATCACGGCCCTTTACTCAAGCACCTTCCATGTGATGGGCCTGAGGTCAGCACGTGAAATGCGTTCTCTTCCATCCTCACTCCGATCTTCTACAGGTGAGCAAACTGAGGGTCAGAAGGGCCCAGTAATTTGCTCATCATGCTGAGTTCGTTAATCACGGATCCAGCCCCACCAGTGTCATCTCTTATTGCTGGGAAGGGTAAATGGGACAGTGTTTACGAGAGAACTTCGAAAGCCATACATATTAACCAGCTCTCTTGGTGATCTGGTCATGGTTGTAGAATTTGAGGCATCAGCAGACAAATAAGAGGTTTTGTGCTTTTCTTGGAGTAGGTGGGGTATTTTTTCCAGATGCTCTTCCCTCCAAAATCACTAACATCCTAAGACTCCTGAAAACCCACCAAGGCTGTTAGCAAAGTTGGCAATTCACACTCCTCTTTTTCCACCAATGCTATTTTTCAAAAGCAGTTAAATGGCTCAAACTCCTGGAGAGGAGGGCTGTTGCAGCAGTCAGAACAGGACAAATAGGAGAGTTGTCCTTATTCTCAGATTAAGGGGCAAGGTGTATCCTGCTCCCCCCCCCAGGTGTGCTGGAGCCTACTGAAGTCAGTCTTTCCATGAGCAAGTAGGATTGCCATGTGCTCTAAGGCTAAGCCATTCCAAGGCCCAAATATTAAGGAAGAACTGTATAAAGTGCATTGGGTGAAGGGAGGAGATAACAAGTGCAAAGGCCCTGAGGCAGGATGGGTGGGTGGACTTCTATGGATGTAGATAAGGTCAACAGTGGTGTGGGGGGCAGAGTAATGAAGAAAGGTTTTTTCCTGTACACCAGTCCTCCTCCCAGTTTTGCCATCTCTGTTCGACGTGGTTCAGACTTTTAGATCAGACCTGCTTTCTAGCTATTAATCTCCATTTCCGTCTCTCTGAAATAAGGCCATCTGTCTCCTTGGGCTGTCAGAAGGATGATGTGAGATCATGCCTATAGAGTGTCCAGCACAGCAGGTATTCAATATGCATGCTCTCTCCCCCTTCATGACCACAGGCTCCACCTGAGCATCCTGGGTGCCAGGCCTTCTTCCTACATCTGGCCAGAGGCCCGGCATTCTTTTCTCCCTGAGAGGTGGGGGCAGCCTGTCTCAGGCTTATTTTCTGTCCCCACAGGATAATGAACAATGAAGTAAACCAGACAGAGAGCATCCAAGAAAACATAGCCATGGAGTGCATGATCCTCAAAGGCTGTGAGACCCTCCTGGACACCAGCCAGAATTTTGTGAGATGGGGCATGACACCCTGCCACCCCCAATCTCAAGGTAGGCCCCAGCAGTGGTGGCATTCGGGGACAGCACCTGTTGGTTTGGCTCCCATGTGCCAAAACCTGTCAGCATGATTGCGGAGTATTCCAGGGCTGCTGGAGGAATGTGACAGCTGTATGTGGATGTCAGTATCTGCACACATGGATGCAGATATTACTGGTTTTCACAGTTCCTTTCTCTCCAGATGTACACGTGACTCTTCCCAGATGCCCTTGATGTGTCTGTGGATGTCATAGTAAACACTGACATGTCCTTTTGGGGAGAGAGGAGTGGAGATGAGGACAGATACTTAGTGGCCCCGTGAATCACAAGCATGTTCAGACTCCATGGGGAAGTCGTGTGGGTCAGTCCCTCTGTCCCTTGCTCATCATCCTTGGCCCCTTGTGGGAGGCCGGGATCACAGAGGTTCTCACCGGTAGCAAGTTTGATTCACCCTCAGCCTCCACTTGCCTTGGGAGCTGTGTTTGAGAGGCACAGCCCTGTAAGCGGGCAGCTAGAGGCTGTGACTGAGGGGACTGACTTCCAACTCGGAGACGTTAGAGCTGCCAGGGGTCTGAGGGTCACCTCTTCAGATTCCACTTGCTGTGGGAACCTCAGCTTCTGCTTACATGCCCCCGAGGTGGCTTACATCTCAGACGGGTCTCCTGAGTTCCTTCTATCCAGCCCTGAGACCCTCTGAGCAGATGAAAAGTTCGCCAGCACCTCCTGCCGGCCTGTGCTGGTGCCTTTAGCCCCTGCTGCCCTTGGCAAGGGTATTGTTGACTTGGGGTCCTCTCCTGAGCCCCTTTGTGTGGCCCCTTGTGCCCTTTCTCTAGGCTGACCCTGTGACGTGCTGGGCCCTGAGCCAGCCTCCCTGTGTCCTGGCTCCTCTTGAGCTGCATTGGGCCCAAGCTGGAATTGGGCCAAAAATGACCTCTTCTTGGGTGGGTAGTGTCAGCACGGTCTCTAGGAGTCTGCTCCATTGCCCTGAGTCTAAGCATTTCCTCCCCTTGAGGGGCTAGGCTGGACGTCGAGACCAGACAAGTGGTCCCAGCAAGGTTCCCGGCAGTGATGGACCTGGGCAGGAGGCAGAGTGGTGGCCCAGAACATGCCTGGAAAGATGGAGCATCAGGGAGTTCTTCCCGAGGAGGCATCACTGGAGTCGAGTCTTGAAGGGTAAGTAGGAGTGCACAGGGTAGATGGGGTGAAGGAAGGGCCTTCCAGGACAAGTAGCAGCACTCAGGAGCCACAAGTAACTTGCCCTGGAACTAGATTGGGAGCAGAGAGGGGAGACGATGATAAGGAAGGAGAAGTGCTGGAGCAGCCTGCTGGCGGGCCTTGAAGTCCTGAGTCCCGAGGACAGTGAGGAGCTGCTGAGGTAAGTGGGGAGAGGAGGCCTGCAGCACGTCTTAGGGGAGCAGGGACTGCAAATGGGTTCATCACAGTCCCCTGCTCTGCCCGGGAGTGGCTTCGGAGTGCACCTTGTTGGACTGGGGGCTCTCTTGGCTCTGCAGCCAAGCATGTCGTGACTGATGAGTGATGTCTGCTGCGGCCGTGTGTGGCAGCAGGTGCCCTGTGTCTCTTGCTCATCCCTCTGGGCCAGAGCCAGCTCCACACTTGTCCAGCCTCCTGCCTCCTCCAGACCCAGCCCTAAAGAGGTACAGCCTTTTAGATACAGGATACAACCTTCCTTAGAGAGGGAGTAAAACAATACCCTAGTTGGCCTAAATTCAGCCACCAAATAAGAAAGCCTTCAGGTTCGACAGTATACTTATCTTGATTTTAGTCACAGAAACTAACTCCTAATCTAATACTGCATTAATCTATTAATTCATAAATGTAGTATTGTTACTATGAGGAATAAGAGTTGTTTCTCCTTGCATAATCTGATATCAGGACACATAATCACCAAAAGTTAGCAATAAAATAATTTCAACCCAATAATTATTTATTACATTCATTCTTTTTTTATTGATATTTTAATGGTTTCTAACATTGTGAAATTTTGGGTTGTACATTTTTGTTTGTCTATCACCCCATATATGACTCCCTTCACCCCTTGTGCCCACCCCCCACCCCCACTTCCCGGGTAACCACAGTCCAGTTTTCTCTGTCCATGTGTTGGTTTATATTCCACATATGAGTGAGATCATACAGTGTTTGTCTTTCTCTTTCTGGCTTATTTCACTTAACATAATACGCTCCAGGCCCATCCATGTTGTTGCAAATGGGACGATTTTGTCTTTTTTATGGCTGAGTAGTATTCCATTGTATATATATACCACATTTTCTTAATCCAATCATCAGTCGAGGGACACTTAGGTTGCTTCCACTTCTTGGCTATGGTGAATAATGCTGCAATGAACATAGGGGTGCATAAGCCTCTTTGGATTGTTGATTTCAGGTGCGTTGGATAGATTCCCAGTAGTGGGATGGCTGGATCATAGGGCATCTCTATTTTTAATTCTTTGAGGAATCTCCATACCGTTTTCCATAGAGGCTGCACCAATTTGCATTCCCACCAGCTGTGTATGAGGGTTCCTGTTTCTCCACATCCTCTCCAACATTTGTTGTTTTTTGTCTTGGTGATTATAGCCATTCTATCGGGCGTGAGGTGGTATCTTAGTGTTGTTTTGATTTGCATTTCCCTGATGATTAGTGATGTTGAGCATCTTTTCATGTGCCTATTGGCCATCTGTATATCTTCCTTGGAGAAGTGTCTGTTCATTTCCTCTGCCCATTTTTTGATCGGGTTGTTTGTTTTTTTGTTGTTCAATTGTGTGAGTTCTTTATATATTATGGAGATCAACCCCTTGTCAGATGTATGTTTTGCAAATATTCTCTCCCAGCTGGTTGGTTGTTTGTTCATCTTGATTCTGGTTTCATTTGTCTTATAAAAGCTCTTTAGTCTGATAAAGTCCCACTTGTTTATTTTTTCTTTAGTTTCCCTAGTCTGGGTAGGCATGTCATCTGAAAAGATTCCTTTAAACCCAATGTCAAATAGTGTGTTGCCTATATTTTCTTCTATGAGTTTTATAGTTTCAGGTCTCACCTTCAGGTCTTTGATCCATTTTGAGTTAATTTTTGTGAATGGCGATAGCACATGGTCCACTTTCATTCTTTTGCATGTGGATGTCCAGTTTTCCCAACACCATTTATTGAAGAGACTTTCTTTTCTCCATTGCATGTCCTTAGCACCTTTGTCAAAAATTAGCTGTCCGTATATGTGTGGTTTTATTTCTGGGCTTTCAATTCTGTTCCATTGATCTGTGTGTCTGTTTTTGTACCAGTACCATGCTGTTTTGATTACTATTGCTTTGTAGTATGTTTTGAAGTCAGGAATTGTGATGCCTCCTGCTTTGTTCTTTTTCTTTAGGATTTCTTTAGCTATTCGGGGTCTTTTGTTGCCCCATATAAATTTTAGTATTCTTTTTTCTATTTCTGTGAAGAATGTCATTGGGATTCTGATTGGGATTGCATTGAATCTGTAGATTGCTTTAGGTAATATAGACATTTTAACTATGTTTATTCTTCCAATCCACGTGCATGGGATATCTTTCCATTTCTTTATGTCATCGTAGATTTCCCTCAATAATGTCTTGTAGTTCTCATTGTATAGGTCCTTCACCTCCTTGGTAAGATTTATTCCTAGGTATTTTATTCTTTTTGATGCAATTGTAAATGGTATTATCTTTTTGATCTCTCTTTCTGTTAGTTCATTATTAGCATATAGAAATGCAACTGATTTTTGTAGATTGATTTTGTACCCTGCAACTTTGCTGTAGTTGTTGATTGTTTCTAACAATTTTCCAACAGATTCTTTAGGGTTTTCTATATATACAATCATGTCATCTGCAAATAGTGAGAGTTTCACTTCTTCGTTACCTATTTGGATTCCTTTTATTCCTTTTTCTTGCCTAATTGCTCTGGCCAAAACCTCCAGTACTATATTACATTCATTCTTAACCCAACACACGTAGGCATTCAAGCAAAGCTTTAAAAAAAATAAAAGAAACTCGGCAAACCCACACCTGTTTACCTAAAGCATCTCCTCTGGCATTTCTGGTGTTACAGGCACTGCTTGCCCAGTGACACGGTGTAAAGGCTGCGGTGACCAGACCTTGCAAAGGCAACATCATCATTTGTTGTCTAAATGAGAACTTGTATGAAGGGCCACTCGAGGGTTTTACTCTCTCTTATATTTAAACTGTGAAATTGACCTTTCCCTGAAGAGGCGTGAATGACAAAATAAGGCGAGAAGACCCTATGGAGCTTCAATGAATTAAAAAAAAACAAAGGTAAGCCAAATCAAGGGATAACAAAACTTAAATGGACTAACAATTTTGGTTGGGGTGACCTCAGAGAAGAAAATAACCTCTGAGTGATTAAAATCTAGACCAGCTAGTCAAAATAGTTTATCACTTATTGATCCAAAATATTGATCAACAGAACATGTTACCCTCGGGATAACAGCACATCCTATTCTACACTCCGTATCCACAATAGGGTGTATGTCTGTGATGTTGGATCAGGAAATTCCAGTGGTTTAGCTGCCATTAATTGCTCATTTGTTGAACGATTCAAACCCTACATGATCTGAGTTCAGACCAGAGTAATCCAGTCAGTTTCTATCTATTCCATATTTCTCCCAGTACGAAAGGGTAAGAGAAACAAGGCATACTTTACAAAAGCACATTCAAACTAATGGATGATATAATCTTAATCTAATATATATATATGTATATAGACCTGCCTGTAAACGGGGTTTGTTAAGGTGGTTGATTAATTGCATAAAAAGTAAACCATTATACCCAGAGGTTAACTTTTTCTCCCTAACAGCATGTTCATAATCAATCTTTTATTAATTGTCATCAATCTACTTTCCATAGCATTCCTTACACTAATTGAATGAAAAGTATTAGGTTATATGACTCTGTAAAGGACCTGTCTTGACGTGAGTACAGCCATGTTTGGCCGCTCCATCGACCTATAGCCACCAGCACACAAAGAAATACAAAGCTGCTTTCTGTGTGGTGGGAACCGGCCTTTTCCCGAGAACTGGCCTTTTTCCCACGGAGAGAGTTGAAAGTTGTAACATTTCAAGGCTCTTGGGGCATCGTAGCGCGGGATGGACTGGCCATCTGTGCCGGGCTAAGATGATAACCAAAGAGAACAATGCATGTACACAACTACTGGGCTGGGACATTAGCCAAGGGGCTCAGTGTACATACGCCACTGATAACCATTTTGTGTATGGGAACACTGGATGCTTGCTCTGTAAACTCTGTAACTGCTTATATAAACTGCTGGAAACTGAGACCTGGTAAGAGTTCCACCTGTGGAAGGGACACCTTGCCCAGGACGTGTGATCCTTGCCCAGCCGCGTCGATTGACAGGGCTTTCCCGGCAGTGGGGTGTGGATGTTGTGAGTGATTGATTTGATGTGAAGTAATTGATTTGATATTAAGTAATTGATTTGATGTCTTCTCTTTTCGGTCAACTTGGTGTTTCTCTTTCCGGTTGATTTGTGTCATTTCTCTTCAGCCGATGTGGATGTTTTCCCTTTCCACTCGGGCTGATGTTTTTTCCCTCTTAATATTTGACCTATTCGGATCTGTTTGCAGACTATCGCCTTTACTATCCTCTATATAATAAAATATACCTTCAGTCCATTTGTTTGGAGTGGAAAGTGTCTTTTACATCTCCGATCGAATCCCCCAAACCTCTCATAACAGACCACACATCATTGGCCCCATGATTTGTGGAGACACCAGTATTTATATCAGTGTCACAAGGCCTTCAGCTGGAGTTCACATTGGAAAATGTACCCGGGAAGACACCCTACGGAGGACCCATTAGCACACAACTGAATAAGTAATGTGGACTTTTGTCGATGACCATGTGAAAACGTACCTAGGAAGACACCCTACAAAGGATCCACTAACACACAACTGAACGAGTAATGTGGACTTTTGTCGATGATTTAGTATTTAAAATGGTAGGATAGGGCCGGCCTCGTAGCTGAGCGGTTAAGTGCGCACAATCCGTTGCTGGCGGCCCGGGTTTGGATCCCAGGCGCGCACCGACACACCACTTCTCCGGCCATGCTGAGGCAGCTTCCCACATACAGCAACTAGAAGGATATACAGCTATGACATACAACGATCCACTAGGGCTTTGGGGGAAAAATAAATTAATAAAAATTATAACATATAGGGCCGGCCCCGTGGCTTAGCGGTTAAGTGCACGCGTTCTGCTGCCGGCGGCCCAGGTTCGGATCCCGGGTGTGCACTGATGCACTGCTTCTCCGGCCTGGCCACGTCCCACATATAGCAACTAGAAGGTTGTGCAGCTATGACATACAACTATCTATTGGAGCTTTGGGGGGGAAAATTTATAAAAAAAAAAAATTTATAAAAAAAAATTATAATAAAGAAAATAAAATGGTAGGATAAAGATGCAGAATTCTAAAGTGTTCATGGAAATGCTGAATGCACAATTCAGAAACAAGGAATAATCGACAAGGTAAAGCAACTCCAATAGATTTATAATCGCTTACATGTACATAGTAAAAGTTTTTGCTGAACAATTAAGTATTCATGTATTTGTTTTGATGAAAACATGAAACTTTATGTTGAATAAAAATGGGCCATTTTCCTGTATTAGTACATTACTACTCAGCATTTAGTCAATTTCTATAGTTAATGGAGTTATAAACATAATTACAAAGGCACGCATCCATCAGAAAATAACTATGAGTGAATCTGGAGATTGTAGGGTCAAAAATAATGTTTTCAATATTATGTATTAGAACATGTATATACATAACAAGGATGAGAGAAAACTCTGATTAAAGGAGATTAAAATGTAATCTAATCTTAAAAGAATAAAAAGAGTGTCAGTCCTGGGAGACTGGGGATAGGCAGTAAAATTTCACAGAATTCTGAGACTGGAA
The DNA here is from genome assembly GCF_020826845.1 of Diceros bicornis minor. NCBI lineage: Eukaryota > Metazoa > Chordata > Mammalia > Perissodactyla > Rhinocerotidae > Diceros > Diceros bicornis. The sequence continues at coordinate 410,865 of NW_026691111.1, read as the reverse complement.
ATGGGTCATTCCCTACTTTCATTCTTTTATTGTCATTGCCAAGGAAATTTGGCCACCAAGAACAGAGACATGGAGGGGAAAGAGGACATGGAAGGATATTGCAGACATGGGAATGGTTCCATTTTCAGGACACCTTAGAGCAGCCAGGTGTCCATATCCTAGGTCATGTAACCACAAAGAATTTCCCCTGGCAGATGCCTTCTGTAGCTCTTCTCTCCAAATTTCCACTCATTCCTCCTGGTGAGATCATCCTAAATGAGAACATGTTGGCAGAAAGACAGAGCTGCCTGGAGAAAAGCCTATCTTGTAAATTAACACTGCTCTAGAGCTGGCTGGGCAGAGGACAGGAGCTACACGATGGATACCGACCCTTTTCAGTCCAGGGACTTTCCTTTATTGCCCTTTGGGGAATACACTGACTGTAAAACTGAGGTTCACCGAAGGCCAATGGGATCAGGTGTGAGACTAAGGTGTCAATAAAGCACTTGATGCAACATGTTTTCATGTGTATCAATATGTGCATAACTAAAGAGAAGGGCCTTAACCTCTTTATGATCCTTAAGGGAAATTTGACTCACACCGATTTAGGAATCATCGGCAGTAACGTGTCATGTAGAAGAAGGATCGTCAATCTAAATGAACTTATTCACACACTCAGTGTCCTAGTCAGTATGGGACGCTGTAACAAAAATATCATAGACGGGGTACTTTATTTATTTATATTTTTGCTGAGGAAGAGTCACCATGAGCTAACATCCGTGCCAGTCTTCCTCTTTTTTGTATGTGGGTCACCCCCACAGCATGGCTGCTGATGAGTGGTATAGGTCTGTGTCCATGAACCGAACTCATGCTACCAAAGAGAAGCTCATTGAACTTAAACACTAGGCCATGGGGCAGGCCCCTAGACTGGGCATTTTTGGGTTTTGTGTGTGTGTGTGTGTGTGAGGAAGATCAGCCCTGAGCTAACATCTGATGCCAATCCTCCTCTTTTTTGCTGAGGAAGATTGGCCCTGGGCTAACATCTGTGCCCACCTTCCTCTACTTTTTATATGGGATGCTGCCACAGCATGGTTTGAGAAGCGGTGCATTGGTGCATGCCTGGGATCTGAACCTGTGAACCCTGGGGCCACTGAAGCGGAGCAGCCACATTTAGCCACTACACCAGCGGGCCCTGCCTAGACTGGGCACTCTTAACAACAAAAGTGCATTCCTCACAGTTCTGAAGACCGGCTTGTTCAAGATCTAGGTTCAAGCTGATTTGCTTTTGGTGAGAGCTCTCTTCCTGTTTTGCAGAAGGACAGCTTCTTGCTCTACCCTCATTTGGCAGAGAGAGCTCTGGCACTCCATCTCCTTGTAAGGTCACTAATTCCATCGTGGGAGCTTCACACTTATGGCCTCATCTAAGCTAATTAACACCCAAAGGCCCCAATTCCAAATACCCTCAGGTCGGGGATTAGGATTTTACCGTATGAAATTGGATTACATAGACATTCAGTCTATAGCATTCATGAAATCAACAATTAAATATTTATAGAAGTCATACAGCCCCAACTGAAGAGTGTTCTGAAGATCATGTGGCAAATGATACAATGTCTTTCCTTTCATAGAGTCTTCTAGTGGAGGGAGTAAAAATTAACAACAGCCAAACAAAACTTGTGATATTTAAAAGCTAACATAGATCAATTATGACAGACTGCACTTACAATTGTCTTCTGGTAAGACAGGTCTGATTATCAGAGTCCAGATTAAGCAAATTCTCCCGGGTGAGCTCATGTGTGGCAATCTTACCTAAAAAGGCTCTTTCCCTTTTGAAATTTCCTTTCATCTAGTCCTGTTTGCTTCCACATCCCTTTGGTGTTTTCAAACACCCAGTATTTATTAAATCAATGTTTAATTGTTGCTCTGCCTTTACCACACATGACTAGAAGCAGAAGTTACTGGACTTGGCTGGAACCAAATTTCAGTTCATTTTTCCTCCTCATTCTGCTCACTCTCTTCTCTCACTGTTGAAATAGCAAATGCCTTAGAGGAGAAGCCACGTGGAGATGGTGCTCACAATCTTGTGCTTCCCTAGTCTCAGAGATTGTAGACCCTCAAGTCCTGTCTGCACAGGATGTTCTACAACCCTTCAAACAGCTGTTCTGTGTGCTTTGTCCAACTATTCTAGCTGCCCAAGAAAAGCTACTCAGTAAAAGTGGAACCTGAAGTAACTTTATCCTGAAATGTTTTAAATATTTTAAACCAATGAATATTTGTCATTTTTCAAGGAGTATTTCTATAATTTTATAAGAGACATTTAAATAGGAATTTTAACAGCAATAATGGCTGTTCTTTGGCCAGAATTCCATGTCATTCATTGTTTGGAATTATATCTAAGCTTTGATGCACTCTCTTCAGTGCTTTTTAAAATATCACTGTTCCTTACTTTTAAATATCTTGTGATGGGTTTGTATCAGTCACCTCCTTTGTACCATTTCATATCCTCTTGTGTCCTCATACCCTTGAGTCATATGTCATTTAGCAACCAGCTTTACAGGTATCATATTTGCTTTATGCAAGTGTCTCCTGACTGCTCCCCACATGTTCTCTCTGTGCCCTCTGCCTCTCCCTCTCGCCCCGAGGTGTCCATGTTGATGCTGAGGTGTGAAAACCCCCTTGATCAAGCCCAGATGTGCACGGCCACGTCCCTTATTGTGTGGATGTCTGTGTGTTCAGCAATTCTGTATGGTCACAGGGTGCATGGCTATTACGGCTTCTATGTGAAGGTGTGTTTTGTTGACGTGTGTGTGTTTAGAGAGTTCAAGTCACTGTGGGCTCTGAGACAGTGAGTGGTCTGTATGTGTGTGTGTGTTTGTGTGTATGTTCTGAGTATCAGTGTGCATTATCATGTGTAGTTTACAGTCTAAATGCTGCTGGTCATTTGCAAATAGTGTGTATGTGTGTGTGGGTGTGTGTTGTCAGCATTTCCATGTGTTCAGAGGATGTCTGTCATTGTGGGAATGTGTAGAATAAGTATGTTGTTAGAGATCAGTGTGGGCACCAACATTGTTTGCCTGTTACTACTTCAACTCTCAACACCCCTGAAGAAACATTGAGTCCAGACATTCACAGGCCCCATCAGGCCCACAGAGATCTTACTCAGCTGTTTTCTTCCCATCACAGAAATATGAACAGGTAGCCAAGGACCACTTGATATTTGAGGAATTCCTCTAGCATGAAAGATGTAGCAAGAAACACATACACTGAAGTGAGGGACTAAAGAAACAGCAAGGAAATCCAGAGATCATAGTGAAACTTCAATTGCATATCTAGTAACATCTTCAAAACAATTAGACATGGGCTGGTCCCATGGCCTATTGGTTAAGTTTAGAAAACTCCACTTCAGTGGTCCAGGTGCAGTTCTTGGGCGTGGACCTACACCACTCACCAGTGGCCACGCTGTGGTGGCAACCGGCATACAAAATAGAGGAAGGTTGACACAGGTGTTAGCTCAGGGTGAATCTTCCTCAGCAAAAAGATTGGCAACAGATGTTAGCTCAGGGTGACTCCTCTTAAGCAAAGAGGACAAAAAAAAAAATAAAACAACCAGTAAGTGTATATACATGTATTGATGTTACTGCACAATATTGGGGTTCTCTTGCCCAATGCACATTAAAAAAGCCAATTATTCTGGCATCAGCTTTTGGGAAATGAAGTGTAACTTTATTTTGTGAGATTGATCTGCAAGAAGACGGGGGCATGTGTCTGTCTCAGATCTGTCTCCCTGATCCAGGTCTTGGGGCACAATTTATGGGATGAAGGGCAGGGTGTTCTGACGTGTGGAGGTACATGATTGGAAGTAAGGAGAAGTGAGGTAATTGATGATCTTCGCAAGCAAAGTCAAGCTTTGCAGCTCTTCATCAGATGTGTGTTCACAAATTGGCAGTGTTACCATGATCGGAGAATGGAGTTTTTAGCTCCTTGATGTCATAAAGGTCACATATAAAGCATTTGTGAACTCCCAGTTGATGAGTTGGTGGTCCCAACTGGTCTGAACTGGAAGAGGGGTCTCAGTTCCTGAAAGAAAACTCTTAACTACTCTGTTCATAAGATGGGGTCAGTTGAACTGGTCCTGGAGGGCCCATGGTTACGTTTGTATATGCGTATCTAGGCATATGCGTGAGATTATCTGTATGTGTGTTAAATGTGGAGTATATACAAAGCCAGACTCTAGTTAAAGTGGTCAGGACAGATTTTAATCAGGCATATACCACTGCAATAGGGAAGTAGGAACAGGATGAACTGAACTCAATTTGATTTGTACAGATGTGACTGGGCATTTGAAAGGGAGAATGAGGGAGCAGGCAGAGGGGTGAGCAGGGGCTCAGTAGAGTCAGGGAGGGAAAAGTTACAGAATGTTGGTCAGTGCAGTGTGATCTGGCCAGTTGTGTCTGCTAGTTGGAAATAATCAAAGTTTCACTTCTCTCCTCTCACAGCATCTGGGAGACAGACACCCTGTCCTCATCTCAAGGAATGGCTCTCAGGACCTTGAGAAATGCACTCCTGAGTTATAGCAGACACACCTACAACTCTAAAGGACAGAGGAAAGATTCACAGTTCTAAGCACTTTTGGGTAAATGCTCTAAGAAAGGGATGTCAGGGGACAATGATCAAGTGTTGGCCAGAACAAATAGTCAATTCTTTTGGCTGCCTTGAGCTTTCTCAGGCAGGCACTTTAAGGGGACAGGGGTCATCCTAAGGATGTTGATTTGAGCTGTTAGAAACTGTGGAAGTGTTTAAGTCTTATAATATGTGTGGAGGTGTGAAACCATTTGTGCTGAGAGACTATAGTTATTATAGGCCAAGTTATTATAGGCTCAAAGGAGACTGGCTTGAGTTTGGTCAAGTACAGGAAACTATATATATAAATAATACTCGTATATTTTTTCAATAATAAAAATCACTATATTGAATAATATATATTGAATTAAATAATATAAATATATATTTAATGAATATATATTGAATGTGTATATGTATATATTTGAATTAAATAATATAAATATATATATATATGATTTAAAGGAATATTCAGATATAATAACAGAAATTTCCAAAATTGGTAAAAGACTTCTACTCTAGATTCAGGCAGCTGTATACATCTCAAGCAATATTAAAAAAAAAAAAATCTAGAGCCAAATCCATTCAGAGAAACCAAAGAGCACTAAATACAAAAGAAGATACTCAAAGCCCCTCAGAGGAACAGAACACTTACAGAGACTTACATTTAGACCTATGATACATTATTTAACAATGGAAGGCAAGAGAGAGTTGGATTAAATCTTCAAGGTACAGAGAGAAAATAACTTTCAGTGTATACCCAATCAAACCATATCTCAATAACTAGGGTGACTTAAAGACATTTTTATGCAAACATTTACTAAGGGTATTACCACGAACAAATGCTCATTAAGGAATTCCTAAAAAATGTACTTTAAAGGGGGTCAGCCACCTGGCGTAGTGGTTTAAGTTCAGCACACTCTGCTTCCAAGGCCTGGGTTCGTGGGTTTGGATCCCAGGAGGGGATCTGCACCATTCATCAGCCATGCTATGGTGATGACCCACGTACAAAATAGAGGAAGATTGGCATAGATCTTAGCCCAGGGCTAATCTTCCTCAAGGAAAAGACTTAAAAAGTAAAAAAGAATGTACTTTAAAAAGAAAGAAACTGGGCGGGCTCCGTGGCTAAGAAGTTAAGTGTGCGCGCTCGGTTACTGGTGGCCCGGGTTGAGATCCTGGGTGCGCACTGATGCACTGCTTCTCCGGCCATGCTGAGGCCGTGTCCCACATACAGCAACTATAAGACTGTGTTAACTATAACATACAACTATCTACTGGGGCTTTGGGGGTAAAAAAAAAAGGAGGAGGAGGGGCCGGCCCGGTGGCGCAAGCGGTTAAGTGCGCGCGCTCCACTGCGGTGGCCCGGGGTTCGCTGGTTCGGATCCCGGGTGCGCACCGACGCACTGCTTGGCAAGCCATGCTGTGGCGACGTCCCATATAAAGTGGAGGAAGATGGGCACAGATGTTAGCCCAGGGCCGTCTTCCTCAGCAAAAAAAAGAGGAGGATTGGCGGATGTTAACACAGGGCTGATCTCCTCACAAAAAAAAAAAAAAAAAAAAGAGGAGGATTGGCAATAGATGTTAGCTCAGAGCCGGTCTTCCTCAGCAAAAAGAGGAGGATTAGCATGGATGTTAGCTCAGGGCAGATCTTCCCCACAAAAAAAAAAAAAAGAAACAAACTGATAGAAGAAGAAATGGTAAGAGGTAAAAATGGATCTTGAGGATAAAAAAGGGTAAACGTCTGAATAAATCATTGAAAGCATGATTTTTCCAAACAATCATAATATTGACAATGTATAACTGATGGAGTTAAAAACTAATGACAAGGAAACTTCTGTTTTAGAGTAGACCAGGACAGGAAAGCACTCGCTGCAAAACTGGACAAAGCCAGATAAATTATAAATATATTTTTAGAGCATTGGAGAACTTCAGAATCAACCAACTAAAATTCCAGAAAGAATAAAAAGATTTTTATGTGAGCCCTGCAGGCGTTTTCTGATTCTGGGTGGTTGCCGAGGATCTGGCTTGCTCAGTCAGATCCTCGGCTAAGGAAAAGAGAAGTTAGCCAAACTTGTAGTGATTCTGCACGACTGGTGTGGCAGATGAAACCTGAGAGCTTTCAGACACACAACTGCTCTTTCTCACAGCACCTGTGTTAAGTTTTGGTGCCACACAGAAATCTGGGGAACTAGGCCAAAAGCTTCCACAAAACAAAATGAAACCTCCAGAAGTGGTGGAAGTGGCCTAAGTCCAACATACCGTTAGTCTGATCTTCAGGGAATTTCCCATATTGTGAAGCAATATCAGGTAGGAGGCTGGAGAGCTGTGCTGAGATGTCTGAAGCATGTAGCTGAATTGTCTATGGGTTCCCAAACTTGAGGAGACAGAAATCTACCAGACTTAGAACCAGATGCCTGTGCAGGGGAGGGGAGCACAGCAAACAGGAACAGGGAAAGTGGAAGGGCTGGGTTTACTAAAAGTGAGACCCAGCCCCAACTCTGATCAAGGTCTGATTGGACTCAGGTGCTCCAACCTCACTCTGTTTCTCAATGAAGGAAAATAAAGTCATGTGAAACCTCTTGAGTTATGTTACACAGACCTTCCAAAGACACTGGTGAGAGGATGGAGAAGGCAAGCCACAGACTGGGAGAAGACCTTTGCAAATCACATATCTGACAGGACTATAAAGAACTCTCAAAACTCGGCAATAAGAAAATCCAAGTTTAAAATGGTCACAGATTTGGACACTTCACCAAAGAAGATACGCAGATGACAAATAAGCACATGAAAAGATGCTCAACGTCATTAATCGTGAGAAAGATGCACATAAAAACCACATTGAGATCCTGCTATGTACCTATTAGAATGACTAGAATTAAAGAGGTTGAGCATACCAAGTGTTAATGAGGATGGAAAGTAACTAGAACACTCCTACATTGCTGGTGGGAACACAAAATGGTTCAGCCTCTTTGGAAAACAGTTTTGTTTATTTACTTTTTTGTGAGGAAGATCAGCCCTGAGCTAACATCCATGCTAATCCTCCTCTTTTTGCTGAGGAAGACCAGCTCTGAGCTAACATCTATTGCCAATCCTCCTCCATTTTTTTCTCTCCAAAGCCCCAGTACATAGTTGTATGTCATAGTTGCACATTCTTCTAGTTGCTGTATGTGGGACCCGGCCTCAGCATGGCTGGAGAAGCGGTGCGTCAGTGTGCACCCTCAATCCGAACCCGGGTCGCCAACAGCGGAGCAGATGCACTTAACCACTAAGCCACGGGGCCAGCCCCTGGAAAAACAGTTTTAAAGTGGAGTTTGTTATGCTGCTGTAACAAATTAGCACAAATTTCATGGCTTAAAACAACTCAGATTTATAGTTTTACAGTTCTGTAGGTTAGCAGTCTGACATGGGTCTCCTTGGGCTAAAATCAAGGTGTTGGCAGAACTAGGTTCTTTTGGGGGGACTATAAAGGTTAATCCATTTCCTAGCCCTTTCAAGCTTCTAGAGAACACCACATTCCTTAGCCTATGGCGCCCCTCCTCCACCCTCAAAACCAAGAACTCTGCATCTCTCTGGCCCTGCTTCCCTTGTTGCATCTTTTTTCTACTCTACTGTTTCTCTTTCCCTTTTAAGGGCCTTTGTGATGCGCTGGGCCCACCTGGATAATCCAGGGTAATCTCCCTATTTTAAAGGCAGTTGATCAGCAACCTTAATTCCAACTGCAAATTTAATTCACCTTTGCCAAGTAAACTAAAGTATTCCCAGGTTCAGGGATTAGGACATCTTTGTGGGCCATGACTTTGCTACCACAAAGAGTTTTTAAAATAAGGTTAAACATACACATACCATGTGACCCAGCAATTTCACTTCTAGGTGCTTATCCAAGAGAAGAAGACTAATGTTCACACAAAAACATGTTTGCAAAGATTTAGAGTAGTTTTTTTCAGTCAAAAAAGACAAAACCGAAAATAACTGAAACGTCCTTCAACTGGTGGGTGGATAAACTGTGGTAAATTCATACAATGGATACCACATTCAGCAATAAAACAGAAGGAACTGCTGATACAGTTATCAACATGGATGAACACTCAAATATACGTATTGCGCTAAATGAAAGAAACTACTCAAAATGCTGAATACTGTAGGATTCCATTTATATGATATTCTAGAAAAGACAAACCATAGGGGAAGACAACAGATCATTAGCCACCAGGGGTTAAGGGTGGGGGAAGAGTTGACTACAAAAGAGCAGCTCAAGGGAGTTCTGGGTGCTGGAACTGTTCTGTGTCTTGATTTTGGTAGTTGCATAGCTCTATGCATTTGTCAAAACTAACGAACAAAGAGAAAAACAAATACATCATTTCTCACCCATCAGATTGGCAAAAATGTAAAAATCTGACAATGCCCATCTGACAATTCCCAGGGCAAGGATGACTCAGACACTGTTGGCGGGATGGAAATTGTTAAAAAATTCAGAGGGTGATTTGGCTGCAACTCATCAAGTTGCAGATTCACATCAGCCTCTGGCCCAGCAATCCACTCACAGGCAGATGTCCATTCTAAGGAGTCCACGTGTGCTCGAGGAGAGACACATACAAGTATATTCATTAAACATGGTAGGGGAATGAATTAATTGTGGTTAGTAGTTATTTAAAAGAGAAAGGAAAAAATGCATATGGGAAAGAATCAACGCTGCTGGCTACATATATGATCTGGGAAGGTAACTCATTGGTTTGTCTACTTAATAGTACATAGCACAGACAGCACTGTACTAGGAATCTGAAGACAAGCATCTGAGCATTTAGTTCCAACTCTATCACTAAGTAGCAGTCAGACTATGGATGACTTAACTTGAGAAACCTCACTTTCCATTTCCTGGAAAATGAAGAGATTAGTCTCTACAACCACTAAAATTATTTCCAATTCCACAATTCTATGATTCAATAAGTCAACAATCAAAAATTATATTCCAATTTACCTATGTTGAGAAACTGTTTTTCCCAGACACCCTGAAATCAGAAACTATCAGGGAAATAGGACATCTTAAAATATTGATACATAAAATGGTCCAAATTTATTGGTACATCTATGACTAGCTGTTTATAATCAAGATTGTAACTCAGAAAGAGCATATAAACAGCGAAACCCACCATATTGACTTGGGTCACCCTCAGGTAACACATATGTCCTTTCCCATTTTAACATTCCAAAACAAATTCACCATACTAATGTGGGAGATCAAGATTTGGCCATCCTAAAATATATCTCTTTACCTTGATTGTTTTCTCTGAGGGACATTTGACCTCCCTCACTAACTGCCTAAAAAAATTTGACATGGTGGCTCCTTCCTGGAACAGATCTATCATGATGGCTATAAAGATAATGTAAGATAGAGGTTACAATAGAAAAGGCACCAGCAAACCCCTCTTATCAGAAGTTCTGTCTCTCTGGCCACATTCTCTAGATGGCCCTGCGAGGAGTTGCAGGACAATCATTTACCTTTATAAGGGAAATCTCCATTTATAAAGGTATCTCCCTCTGTTTTGGAAAGAAGGGGGGTTGGCCTCATTTCTAGAGGCTTATCAATGTAGAAGGAGAGGCCTTAAATCTGCATAATAACCTTACTTTTGTTTACTGTGCTTTAGTGGTAATCTCCTATAACTGACTCCCCCCACCCCCAACATCCTCCTTTGTCATTGGCTGAACATGGTATTTAAGACGAAAATTTCTGCTAGCGTGTTAAAAAACGCAATGTCCCTGCTTTCTCCCATGTATACATGTTATTAAACTTGATATTATTTTCTCCTGCTAACCTGTCTTGCTAATTATTTGCCCAGCCATAAGAACCTTAAAGAAAAGGGCAGAGGGAGATTCTCCCTCTTCCCCCGACAGTTTTCGCGTAGTCGCCAGGAGCCACACTGGCTGGCAAGTTGCCTCCTCTGGCTGGAAGACCTGCCTTCTCCCTGGACTACTGCAGATGATGAGATACGGGAACGCCTGAAGAAAGCCGGCAAAAGGTGAGACTTCTTACCACGTCAGCCTCCCAGAATCTCTCTCTGCAGAGTCCGGTGGAGGGAAGTGGTGAGAATTTTTTCTCTTTCTAAATTTAGATTGGCAGGAGAAAATATTTGGGAAACTAGGTTCTTGTGCTTTCAGTGACTCTTGATTTAAATTTGGTACAGTACTCTTGGTTTTGATCTTGATCCCTTTCCTGCCAGAGATAGTCTGTTTTTCTCTTTTGTCTGTGTCTTTTGTCATAAGAAGGAAATACCATAGAGTAGGACGCAGGCATAGGCCCTATAAGCCTGCTGTCAAGGCCAGCCTCACAGACTGGTGAGTTTGCGGGTCTCACCAGACTGGCATCTACAAACTTTGCTGTGGGTTAATATGCACATGCAGTGAAGGTCACTGCCAAGGGCATCTTGGAAGCCAAAAAGGCCCCAAATTTGGTGGGCATGGGTCGAGCAGTTAAGAGCCATTAGGGCGCTCGCCACTTTCAGAAGACTCCCGAGACAGGATAAGTTGCGTCACGGAATGGGGTAGATGACACAGGTCCCCTGCGAACTGCAAGAAAATGTCCATGCAACGACAAGGTACTCCGTAAAGCACACAGTCCCCAACCCCGTGGCACCTCCCCCCCAGGTATTATTCTGGCTCCAAGAGACCGAAGACTTGGCTAAAGCTGTCATTGTGCACATTAAGAACAAAACCGGATGAGGTTTTTCCTTCTGTCTTGTTCTGTGTCCTGAGAAAACTTGGCTTTGTGACCAGTGAGAATATTCTCCTTGGTCTCCACCATATGGAAGGTGCACTTACCGGGATGCCCCTTGGTGGCCAGTCGAGTAGACTGCGAACCGAACTCTCTCTTTGTCCATCTGTGCCAAGCTCTCAGGGGAGTTTGTCATAAAGGGCCCAGTCCATAAGGGCTTTTGTCGTCTTCACCTTCGTTGCTTGTTAGTGCTGGAAAAATCACATACTAGTATCACCTGCCCGGTGTCACAGATTAGCGGGTCTGTGACTGGAGGCGTCCCACACTATTGTGGGAGACCGGAGACACCGTTTTCACTACACCATCCTTACCGCCTGTGCAACGAAGGTCTTTACTTTCTCTGAACATCTTTGGGAGTGAATTCTGTGGATCATAGGGGCTACATCATCTGCGCCCTCACCAGGGACGCCTCTTGCGTCCATGATAAAAATTTATTCTAAGCGTGTAAATTTACCTCCGGGTCTTTCCTTAAAAAGGCTTATTGGATTGAGTCACTATTGGAATAAATATACAAATGAAGATCCTACTCGTCAATGGCCAGACGACAGATCCTTTAAATTGGAATAACTTCTAAATTGGAGGAAAAAAAAAGAAATGTTTTGAGAGCTCTCACATAATTATTTATTTGGTACCTAAGAAAAGGTGAAAAAAAAAAGAAAGGAAAAATTTAACTAGCCTTAAGACCTTGACTCAGATTACAATTAAATTGAGAACATGTAAAAGTATAAGTGTTGATAAGATTATAAAGGTTAAAATGTTTGAGCTAATTTTATATAAAGAGGTTACATCAACTTTGCCTGTGTATGTTTTAAAATGTCTGACTGGGAATGCTTCCCTTGTCCAAAATTAGAAGACCAAGACCTATTGATAAAAATCTTAATGATAACTATGTTTAGAGGTATAAGAGGTGATGAAATTTACATGAACTTTTGTACAAAAAACTGATGTTATTTCTATTACAGAACTGGTTAACAAAAATAATAATTTAAATGACGGCTAATTTTATCCGAAGTCTTATAAAGTCTCGTAGGCAATCTAAAAAATTATTGGGAATAAGTAACTAAATAGTTGTAAAAAGGATGAATGTTGGATAAACTTTAAACAGTTATGTGTTATGGTGGTTACAACTTCCAAACTATTTTTGGTGACTTAAAACTTTAGAGTTTTGCTAAAATTTATGATAAAAATTCTCTGAGTATCATCATTTCCAAATAAGATAAGATATTAGACATTGATTGCTAAACTTATGTTTGTCCACTTTTGGCTTTTCATTACAAGAAAACTGAAAGGTGTTTTGGGTCTATTGGTAAACATGTGTTTTATTAAAAGATTATACTATAAAATAACATATTTTTAGAAGTTATAAAGTGTTTATAAATTTTCCAAGCCACAAGATACTAATGTAAAAAAAAGTTTATAATGGTTTACTTAGTTTTTACTTACAAATTAAGGTTTCTAAAGGTTAAAATTTCTAATAAATATATGTGATTGAAGCTACTAAAAAATTAAAAAAATATGTCTGTGTACAAAAAAAATAAGATGTATAAACGTACAAAAAATGGAAATGTTTTGTTTGGTTGATTAAGAAAAATAAATTTGTCCTCAAGTACTAAGAAGAAAAAAAAACACATGGGACAAATTCTGAATGTAAAAAGAAAGTTATAAAAGGTGTGGAAGAGAAATTGTGAAAAAGGAGTTTTTGCACGGTCAAGTTGGCTAACATTAAAATAAATTTAATTAAGTAAATGAGTTTTAATAGCAGAAGTAAGCTGGTACAAAATTAAAATTTGGTCTTCTGTCTCTTAAATAGATAATTTGCTTAAACTTGATAAAGAGGTTACAAAAGATTTTTCTTTACGTTTGGGTAAGTCTACCTAAAAGACAGAAAGAAAAAAAAAAACTGTTAATTTCCTGTGTTCAAAAGACTGAGGTCTCTCTATTCAGGCTTTTCGGACTGTTAATGCTCTGTTTGCTTTGATTTTTTATATTTTTGACAAGCTCTCCAAAATTCATATCTTTAATAAAGACTTTTTTTTCCTTTTTTTGTTTGGAAATTTTCAAAGGGCCCTAAAACTTCTCAAAAAAATTTGCTCTCTTCCTATAAGGAAGAAGACAAAAAAATTTGCCTCTACCTATAAAGAAAAAGATACTAAACTTATTAGGCTTATTCAGCATGTTAAATTACATGAAAAGCATTGTCAGACAAGTGATGATAAGCCTGCTTAGGTGGTATGATGTGGGTAAACGTTATTGATATAGGTGTTTCAAAATTGGATAACATTACTAAAATTCTAATCTGTCCTGGTTATCAGTCATAATTTTGGTTATTATTATTTTAAAGTGTTATATGTCACAAAATTAACCAAATTTCTCTGTCAATTGCCATTTTGAGGTCTTGTTGTTTGCAGACATTTCTTTGCTCTAATGCTTTTGCAAAATGTTTCAACTTCAAAAAAATTCATAAAAAAGACTGACATTTACACTGGAGTACAGGTTTCTGATAAACTTTCTGATCATAAAACTGAACTGGGTAAGAAATTACAGAAATCTGTTAGAGAGACTGATAACTTCATAAAGCTGCTAACAAAAAGATTGAGATCAAGAATAGATTACACAAGACTAAATAAACTGATAAAGATGATTATAATTTTTATGAGTTTTCATTTAAAATATTGTTAAATTTTTAATGTATTTTTTTTTCAGATTTAAAGAAAACTTTTTCTTTTCTCCAGAGCCAGCTATGACATAACAATTTAATAAATGATACTTTTATAAGCAAAATTAAAATATTTCTCTTTTTCTCTCTACCTGATCCCTCCAAAATTTAAAAACTCTTAGTGAGTAAATATTGTTTTTTCATGGCAATATAGTTATTTACATAAGTTCAATAAAAATCTGTTCTCCTTATAACAAGACACAATTAAAAACACTAGTTATATTACCAAGGCTGTGACTAAAACATCATATTTACGATATAACCATACAGCTTCTGAAAAATAAAGATTAAACTTTATAAAATAAAGCCACATAAAAATATTGGCCTAGTTCCTTATGTTCCAAACAACACTTACCAAGATAAATAAAAAATGTCACTTATCTGACAAGTACAAAAAACCTCAAAATATTTTAGAAAAACCTCAAAAAAAAAATTCACCCAAATCTATAGGTATTACAGACAAAGTCTGATGACAAAATCGTTGGTTTGGCTTTCCTGGCCTAGAGAGGCCTTTAAAGTTAAATCTGAAATTCCTTATAAAAAGTTCCAACAAAGCAGATTTAAAAGAGCCTATGTGATCAATTGCTATTCTTACTATACTTATATAAATAATTGGGCCAACTCTACTAGAACTAGACTTATTTTACAAACTAGTTAGTTTTAATTTGACTATCTTTGATAAAAATGAGGGTGATTTTTAAAAAAAAATTATATTTCAATAGAAACTATAATATTGTCGGGGGAAGAGGGAGAATCTCCCTCGGCCCTCTTCCTTACGGTTCTAATGGCTGGCCAAATAATTAGAAAGACAGGTTAGCCGGAGAAAATAATACCAAGTTTAATAACATGTATAAATGGGAGAAAGCAGGGACACTGCGTTTCTCAACACAATAGCAGAAATTCTCGTCTTAAATACCATGTTCAGCCAATGACAAAGGAGGATTTTGGGGGTAGGGGGAGTCAGTTACAGGAGATTACCACTAAAGCACAGTAAACAAGAGTAAGGTTATTATGCAGATTTAAGGCCTTAGCTTCCACATTGATAAGCCTCTAGAAATGAGGCCATCTCCCCCTCTTCCCAAAATAGAGAGGGAGATACCTTTACAAATGGAGATTTCCCTTATAAATGTAAATGATTGTCTGGCAACTCCTCACAGGGCCATCCAGAGAATGTGGCCTGAGAGACAGAACTTCTGATAAGAGGGGCTTGTTGGTGCCTTTCCTATTGTAACCTCCAGCCTACATTATCTTTACAGCCATCATGATAGATCTGTTCCAGGAAGGAGCCACCATGTCAAATTCTTTAGGCAGTTAGTCCGGGAGGTCAAATGTCCCTAGAGAAAACAACCAAGGTAAAGAGATAGATTTCAGGGTGGCCAAATCTTGATATCTCATAGTCCCGCCTTTGAAACTACAAGTTTCACAGTCCTTTTGAAACTTAAAGTAGTTTCATAGTACAGAAGCTGAGTTGGTAGATTGTTTCATCTCACTGAACACATTTCTTAGTCCTGATAATAGATCAGTTCAATTAAGTTCATTTTGGAAGGTGGTGATGCAGGTGGGCTCTGAAGGTTACGCCTATATTATGGAAGCAAGCAATCAAGTATTTAATAGAAGTATTTCTATGTAAACAAAAGAAAAACAAGATTAATGGTTGGAGTAAATTGTAAACCAGTTTCTGAGGTCAGGGGACAGCCAGTTAAGATGATTTTTAGATGTCAGCGTAAAGTATCTTTTGCAGTTAAAAATGTCTCTGATGGTGTAGTCAGGTCATCTCTTAAGTTTATATCAAGTCCATCAGCTTCAGTTTGTAAGGCTTCAGGAAAAAGGGCAGGTTCAGTTTTCAGTGATTTCAAATGAAAATGATGGAAAAAATCAAAAACGTTAGTTTGGACATCTGTAGCCAGATATTCCAGGAGACTGGAAGAAATCAGGATCCAGTCTAGTCAACAGATATAAAACAACAACCTCAAAAGACAATTAACAAAACTGGGATCTAATATCCGCAAATTTATAATGAAATAGTTTTTACTGAAATATAATTTTTCTCTCTAAAATAACCCTCATTTTCATTAAGATAGCCAAATTAAAACTAACTAGTTTGCAAAATAAGTTTAGTTCCAATAGAGTTGGCCCAATTATTTACATAAGTACAGCAAGAATAGCAGTTGATCACATAGGCTCTTTTAAATCCGCTTTGCTGGAACTTTTTATAAGGAATCTCAGATAACTTCAAAGGCCTCGAAGGGAGGAAAGCCAAGCAAAGGATTTTGTCATCAGACTTTGCCTGCAATACCTACAGATTTGAGTGAATTCCTCTCCTCCGAGGTTCCTCCAAAATATTTCGAGGTTCATTGTACCTGCCAGATAAATGACATTCTTTACTTATCCTGGTAAATGCTGCTTGGAACATAAGGTACCAGGCCAATACTTCCACGTGGCTTTATTCCATAAAGTCCAATCTTCATTCCTCAAAAGCTGTATGGTTATATCGCATTGCCATGAAAACAACAATACTCACTTACTAAGAGTTTCTAAATTCGAGGGATCAGGTAGAGAGGAAAAGATAAATATTTCAATTTTATTTACAAAAGTATCATTTACCAAATTGCTATAAGTCATAGCTAGCTCAGGAGAAAAGAGAAAAAGTTTTCCTTAAATCTGAGAAAACGAAACATTAAAAATTCAGCAATACTTCAAATGAAAAATCATAAGAATTATAATTATCCTTATCAGTTCATTCAGTCCTGTGTAATCCATTATTGATCCCAATCTTTCTGTTAGCAGCTTCATGAAGTTATCAATCTTTCCATCAGATTTCTGTAATTTCTTACCCAGTTCAGTTTTATGATCAGAAAGTTTATCAGAAACCTGTACTCCAGTGTAAATGTCAGAGTCCTTTCCATGAATTTTTCTGAAGTTTAAACATTTCACAAAAGCATTAGAGCAAAGAAATAAGTCTGTAAACAACAAGACCTCAAAATGGCAATTGACAGAGAAATTTGGTTAATTTTGTGACATACAACACTTTAAAATAACCAGAATTATGATTGATAACCAGGACAGATCAGAATTTCAGTAATGTTATACAATTTTAAAACACCTATGTCAATAACATTTGTCCACATAATACCACCTAAGCAGACTTATCATCATTTGTCTGACAATGCTTTCCATGTATTTTAACATACTGAATAAGCCTAATAAGTTTAGTATCTTCCTCCTTATAGGTAGAGAGCAAATTTCTTTGTCTTCCTCCTTATAGGAAGAGAGCAAATTTCTTTGAGAAGTTTCAGGGCCCTTTGAAAATTCTCAAAGAAAAACAGTAAAAAAAGACTTTATTTAAGATATGAATTTTGGGGAAGCTTGTCAAAAATATAAACAGTCAAAGCAAACAGAGCATTAACAGTCCAAAAAGCCTGAATTGAGAGCCGTCAGTCTTTTTAACACAGGAAATTAACAGTTTTTTTTTTCTTTCTGTCTTTTAGGTAGACTTACCCAAACGTAAAGAAAAATCTTTTGTAACCTCTTTATCAAGTTTAAGCAAATTATCCTTTCGAGAGACAAAAGACCAAATTTTAATTTTGTACCAGCTTAATTCTGATATTAAAACTCCTTTATTTAATTAAATTTATTTTAATGTTAGCCAACTTGACCATGCATATAACTTTTCTTCCAGAATTCCTCTTTCACAAACCTACAACTTTCTTTTACATTCAGAATTTGTCCCATGTCTTTCTTTTCCCTCCTAGTACTTGAGGACAAATTTATCTTTCTTAATCAATCAAACAAAATATTTCCATTTTTTGTACCTTCTTCATGCATCTTACTTTCCTTGTACAGACATATTTTTCTTAATTTTTTAGTAGCTTCAATCACATATATTAATTAGAAATTTTAACCTTTAGAAACCTTAATTTGTAAGTAAAAACTAAGTAAACCATTATAAACTTTCTTTTACATTAGTATCTTGTGGCTTGGAAAATTTATGAACACTTATTTCATCATTTCTGGAAAGATGTTACTTTATAGTACAATCTTTTAATAAAACACATGTTTACCAATAGACCCAAAACACCTTTTAGTTTTCCTGTGATGAAAAGCCAAAAGTAGACAAACGTAAGTTTAGCAATCAATGTCTAATATCTTATCTTATTTGGAAATGATGATGATCAGTGAATTTTTTTCATAAAATTTAGCAAAACTCTAAAGTTTTAAGTCACCAAAAACAGTTTGGAAGCTGTAACCACCATAACACATAATTATTGTTTAAAGTTCATCCAACATTCATCTTTTTCACAACTATTTAGTTACTTATTCCCAATAATTATTTAGATTGCCTGTAAGACTACATAAGACATTAGATAAAATTAGCCATCGTTTAAATTACTATTTTTGTTAACCAGTTATGTAATAGAAATAACATCAGTTTTTTTCTACAAAATTTCGTGTAAATTTCATCATCTCTTATACCTCTAAACATAGTTATCATTAAGATTTTTATCAATAGGTCTTGGTCTTCTAATTTTGGACAAGGGAAGAATTCTCAGTCAGAAATTTTAAAACCTCTTTATATAAAATTAGCTTAAACATTCCAACCTTTATAATCTTATCAACACTTACACTTTTACATGTTCTCAATTCAATTGTAACCTGAGTCAAGGTCTTAAGGCTAGTCATATTTTTCCCTACTTTTTTCTGGGCTTTTCTTAGGTATCAAATAAATAATTATGTGAGAGCTCTCAAAACATATTTTTTCCCCCAATTTAGAAGTTTTTCCAATTCAAAGGATCTGTCGTCTGGCCATTGAAGAGTAGGATCTTCATTTGTATATTTATTCCAATAGTGACTCGATCCAATAAGCCTTTTTAAGGAAAGACCCGGAGGTAACTTTCCACACTTAGAATAAATCTTTACCATGGACGCAAGAGGCGTCCGTGGTGAGGGCGCAGATGATGTAGCCCCTATGATCCACAGAATTCACTCCCAAAGATACTCAGAGAAAGTAAAGACCTTCGTTGCACAGGCGGTAAGGATGGTGTAGTGAAAACGGTGTCTCCGGTCTCCACAATAGTGTGGGACGCCTCCAGTCACAGACCCGCTAATCTGTGACACCAGGCAGGCGATACTGGAATGGGATTTTTCCAGCACTAACAAGCAACAAAGGTGAAGATGACAAAAGCCCTTATGGACTGGGCCCTTTATGACAAACTCCCCTGAGAGCTTGGCACAGCCGGACAAAAACAGCTCGGAACCCCAGTCTACTAGACTGGCCACCAAGGTGCACTCCGGTAAATGCACCTTCCGTATGGTGGAGACCAAGGAGAATAGTCTCACTGGTCACAAAGCCAAGTTTTCTCAGGACACAGAACAAGACAGAAGGAAAAACCTCATCCGTTTTTTTTTTCCTTATGTGCACAATGACGGCTTTAGCCACGCCGTAGGTCTCTTGGAGCCAGAATAATACCTAGCGGGGGAGGTGCCGAGAGGTTGGGGACTGTGTGCTTTACAGAGTACCTCGTCATTGCATGGACATTTTCTTGCAGTTGGTGGGGGACCTGGGTCATCTACCCTGTTCCGTGACCCAATTTATCCTGTCACGGGAGTCTTCTGAAAGTGGCGAGCGCCCTATTGGCTCTTAACTTCTCGACCCGTGCCCACCAAATTTGTGGCCTTTTTGGCTTCCAAGATGCCCTTAGCCATGACCTTCACTTCATGTGCATATTAACCCACAGCAAAGTTTGTCTAAATAGACGCCAGTCTGGTGAGACCCGCAAACTCACCAGTCTGTGGGGCCGGCCCGGACAGTAGGCTTATAGGGCCTATGCCTGCGTCCTACCCTATGGTATTTCCTTCTTATGACAAAAGACACAGACAAAAGAGAAAAACAGACTATCTCTGGGAGGAAAAGGGATCAAGATCAAAACCAAGAGTACTCTACCAAATTTAAACCAAGAGTAACTCAAAGCACAAGAAACTAGTTTCGCAAATATTTTCTCCTGCCAACCTAAATTTAGAAAGAGAAAAAATTCTCACCATTTACTTCCGCAGATAGAGATTCTGGGAGGCTGACGTGTTAAGAGGTCTTACCTTTTGCCGGCTTTCGTCAGGCGTTCCCGTATCTCACCATCTGCAGTAATCCAGGGAGAAGGCAGGTCTTCCAGCCAGAGAAGGCAACTTGCCAACCAGTGTGGCTCCTGGCAACTACGCCAAAACTGTCGGGGAAGAGAGGGAATCTCCCTCTGCCCTTTTCCTTAAGATTCTTATGGCTGGCCAAATAATCAACAAGACAGGTTAGCCGGAGAAAATAATACCAAGTTTAATAACATGTATACATGGGAGAAAGCAGGGACACTGCGTTTCTCAACACAATAGCAGAAATTCTCGTCTTAAATACCACGTTCAGCCAATGACAAAGGAGGATGTTGGGGGTGGGGGGAGTCAGTTATAGGAGATTACCACTAAAGCACAGTAAACAAGAGTAAGGTTATTATGCAGATTTAAGGCCTCAGCTTCCACATTGATAAGCCTCTAGAAATGAGGCCATCTCCCCCTCTTCCCAAAATAGAGAGGGAGATACCTTTACAAATGGAGATTTCCCTTATAAATGTAAATGATTGTCTGGCAACTCCTGGCAGGGCCATCTAGAGAATGTGGCCAGAGAGACAGAACATCTGATAAGAGGGGCTTGTTGGTGCCTTTCCTATTGTAACCTCCAGCCTACATTATCTTTACAGCCATCATGATAGATCTGTTCCAGGAAGGAGCTACCATGTCAAATTTTTTAGGCAGTTAGTGGGGGAGGTCAAATGTCCCTAGAGAAAACAACCAAGGTAAAGAGATAGATTTCAGAGTGGCCAAATCTTGATCTCCCACAATATACATTTACACATATTAGATCCTAGTTTTGTTAACTGTCTTTTAAGGTTTTTGTTTTATATCTATTGACTAGACTAGATCCTGATTTCTTCTAGTCTCCTAAAATATCTGGTTACAGATGTCCAAACTAACATTTTTGATTTTTTCCATCATTTTCATTTAAAATCACTAAAAACTAAACCTGTCCTTTTTCCTAAAGCCTTACAAACTAAAGCTGATAAACTTGATATAAACTTAAGAAATGACCTAACGACACCATCAGAGACATTTTAAACTACAAAAGATACTTTGACGCTGACATCTAAAAATCATCTTACTTGACTGTCCTCTGACCTCAAAAACTGGTTTACAATTTACTCCAACCATTAACCTTGTTTTTCTTTTGTTTACATAAAAATACTTCTATTAAATACTTGATTGCTTGCTTCCATAATATAGGCTTCCATAATTGAGAGCCCACCTACATCACCACCTTCTAAAATAAACTTAATTAAACTGATCTATTATCAAGACTAAAAAATGTGTTCGGTGAGATAAAACAATCTACCAACTCAGCTTCTAGACTATAAAACTTCTTTAAGTTTCAAAAAGACTGTGAAACATTTAGTTTCAAAGGCGGGACTGTGGGAGATCAAGATTTGGCCATCCTAAAATATATCTCTTTACCTTGATTGTTTTCTCTGAGGGACTTTTGACCTCCCTCACTAACTGCCTAAAGAATTTAACATGGTGGCTCCTTCCTGGAACAGATCTACCATGATGGCTGTAAAGATAATGTAAGATAGAGGTTACAATAAAAAAGGCACCAACAAGCCCCTCTTATCAGAAGTTCTGTCTCTCTGACCACATTCTCCAGATGGCCCTGCCAGGAGTTGCCAGACAATCATTTACATTTATAAGGAAAATCTCCATTTATAAAGGTATATACCTCTTTGTTTTAGAAAGAGGGGGGGATGGCCTCATTTCTAGAGGCTTATCAATGTAGAAGGTGAGGCCTTAAATCTACATAATAACCTTATTCTTGTTTACTGTGCTTTAGTGGTAATCTCCTATAACTTACTCCCCCCACCTCTAACATCCTCCTTTGTCATTGGCTGAACATGGTATTTAAGACGAAAATTTCTGCTATTGTGTTAAAAAACGCAGTGTCCCTGCTTTCTCCCATGTATACATGTTATTAAACTTGATATTATTTTCTCCTGCTAACCTGTCTTGTTAATTATTTGCCCATCCATAAGAACCTTAAAAAAAAGGGCCGAGGGAGATTCTCCCTCTTCCCCCGACACTAATGAGTCCATCTTGTCAAGTTCAGGTCTATCTAGCCAAAAGTCATTCATGTATATGGTAAGATTTGCTTTATTTTTTTTAACAAAGATAAAATGATGAATGGCTTTTTGTATTTTTGCTTGTTTCATCTATAAAGATCTTACATTACAATTTAATAGCTTCAGCCTGCTACAATAATTTAAACAGCCTTTTGAAGCTTATAATATGCCACGTCCAACAGGATGTAGTAAAAAAATCAGTAGTTCACAATCCGAAAAAGCTCATTTATATTCATTACCAACAATACTTACACTTCAAAGACACTAATAACCAACATATCATTTGTTTCTACTGCAGAATTTAATAGGTTGTTAAATTCTTTATCATCCAAAAGCATAATTAGGATGCTATCATTAAAATGTATTTTTTTAATCAGAAATATTAAAACTAATGATTAAACTAAATGATTAACTAAATATTAAAACTAATGGCAATTAACGACCTGTTTTCTTTCCCTATGGTTTATCTTTTCTAGAATATCATATAAATGAAATCCTACCGTCTTTGGCCTTTTGACTTTTCACCCTATCAGTCAAATCAAAATTTGAAAATTCCTGTTCTATGAGCTTTCCAAATCTAAATTCTTACAATTGTAAATGAATATGGAGACAAAACACACACTACATACTACTTCTAAAAACCTCCTCCTTATCCGATTTTAATTCTATCACCAACTGCCAAGAAAAATCTTTCCACTGATACCAAAATTCCCTACACAGTATGTCAATCATCAATTGATCAGTCATCAGTCTATGTTAACAGAATGTGAGTTATTATTAGGAAGCTACATAATTTGCACCAAAGATTGTTTAAAGCTCCTTTCATTAAATGCAGTTTACAATAATTCACAGGCTTCAAAGTTCGCCTTGCAAATATACAGTCAATTATCAGAAACTATTAATGGGATTAGGCTTTTCTATAAAAGTGGTCCCAAGGAAGTAGGAATATTTATTTGTTTAAAGAACGCAATGAGGAGCCCAATAGCCTGAACAGAGTCAGACAGAGGAGCGCTGACCACAGGCCATCTTATGAAGGGCCGTGTTCACCGGGAGATATCCCGACCTGGCCTAGACGGAGTCCTGGGTGGCATGAACTCAAGGGCTCGTGCAGAGGGCAGGCGACTCCCTGCCGCCCCCTGCACCTCCGCTGGGTGGGCAGGAGGCCCCGCTGTGGTGGGGCCCCGCCAAGACAGAGGGACCGGCCTGCCAGGCAGCACTCCTCTGCTCCTCCAAGGGACAAAGTTGGGCTCCCCCGCCTGGAGCAGCCCACCAACAGGCCCGGTCCCCGCCCCTGACACTGCGCTCCCGCCATCTGCAGCGGAGATCTCCACGCCAAGCCCGCTGCCCACTGCCTACCTCGGCGCCGCTCCTGCGCAGCGCTCCTCCACACTACAGAAAGGAGAGCTCCCCAGTGCTGAAAATCCTGGAGGAAGGATCCAGAAATCGCCAATCCCCCCACACAAACCTCCGAGGCACCCACGTCCACACCAGGGACCCCGCCTCCAGTGCACACGCTCCGGGGCTCTCCAGCTCGCTGGCCCCTCTGCTGCTTTGAGCTCCCGTCCTGCGCATGCTCGGGCGTCTCCGAGGATACAATGGGAACCGCTGAGGTGGGCGCGGGAGGGGTTGGGGACTGAGGTGTTCCTGAGAGGGAGAGCGGGAGCGGGCTGCCCCTCTGCAGCTCTTGACTCTGCTCTCCCTGGATGACCGTCAGCTCCTGGAGAAGATCTGCCTTCCCTTGAGGCGGCTCCTCCTGTCCTGAGAAGTGCATCACATGAACTAACATTTGTTTCAAAAAGAACGATGACATCCTTAACACCTGATGTGTCGTGTCCCCAGAAGAATTCTCTGCTTCCCCAGAAAACTAGACAGCCTGCAGCTGGGACCGTGTTCTGACCCAGGAAGGAAGGATGCTGAGGCCACAGCTGTCTCCATTCTGCCGGCTCCTTCCCCTGATTTGTGGCCCTGATGGGGTTATACCGTTGGGGACTCGCGCAGGTGACAACGTTCAAGTGTTTGCCCATGGTATTACATTTCTTATGATTTAGTGGTTAAAACGGGAAGCTAGCTGTCAGTTTTTCCGACGATTTCACTCGCAGAAATGTCTTTGGACAAAGAAGCTTGCTTAATTTCTGATTTTTATAATCAATAACAATAATTAAATTACTTATTTTCTTAATCTCATTGGCATGCTAAAACAAACAAGTCACTTGGTTTTCACCAAATTGGCCACATTTTCCTTAAAACTTTGGGAATATCACTGTTTGAGGTAAAGAAAGCATTTGGGAAGAACAAGTACCCTTAGATAATATCTTCCCAGATAAATGTACAAACACATAGTTATGAGCCATTTTGAGGGGCCTGGGAAATCCAGTTTGAGTTCTACAATGGATCATCTGAAGGTTAAATTAGTAATTTTCTGAGGAGTTTGCAAGTAAATGTTCATGTCGCCTTCATCAAATAGGTCTGATGATTTAAATGAAGGTTGAGCTTAATGATAAAACTTTTCAAAAGACTGAGAAATATTAAGTAAATGTACTAAAAACAAAAGGGTGCAAATCAAAGTAAAGCCTGCCATTATCCTCTTTAAAAGAGAGTCACAGTAGCACTATTGTCAAGGTATGAGAAGGCATAGAAATGCTTTATAAAGTCAATTCTTCACTTCCAAAGGACCTAACGTGACATTCTAGAAGTCTCCATAGTCTTTCACTCATCTAGATTAAAATTGCTCAATTTATATTTTAAAGACTAATGAATCTGAGGGCAAAATATTCAAGGTCAGTGTTTAATTGTTTTTCATTGTTGCAAAGTACATGGGTATAAAGTGTGGCAGAAATCCATGGTCTTGGAGAATAAAAATATATAGAACTTATTTATCACTCTCACAGCATGTCCTGACTTAATCCTACAAATGTCCCAAGAGTAAAACCTCAGTAAATTCCGTTCTGTTCTTAGATATGACATCTTTCATTCGTAATGAATATTCTCAAATTAGGCTCTAGCTAGTAATTATGTTCCTGATGTAAATATGCAATAAAGAAGAATCCATGCGTGATTAAATTTGGCTCAAGAGGACTACTTAGAACCCAAATTTGTTCTTTGCTTTGTTTTTCTTTATCGATTTCTTTCTTTCTCCTCAGCGGAGTCGGCAGATAGATGACACAGAAAGCTGAGAGACTGAAGGGCAGAGTCTTGAAGAATGTGGGATTTCCTAATCTTCCAGATCTTTTTTATCTTTAAAATTCTACGATTTTTCTTTTTACATAGGGGTTCATTTTTTTCATTATTTCTAATAGTGATCATAATAGTGAGACTAACAAAACTTAGCACTTGTGGAACATTTTTCATCATAAAAATTTACGTTATTCTGACAATTGTTAATATATTAAAAAGCCACTAAGAGCTAATCTGATGCTCAGAGGATTTTTAGGGTAGTGAGACTGTTCTGTGCATAATGGTGGCTACATGTCACTATATGTGTGTCAAAACCCATGGAACTGTACAACACAAAGTGTGACCCTTAAACTAGAGACTGTAGTTCATAACAACATTTCAATATTGTTCATTCATTATAACAAACGTATCACACTAATGCAAGGTGTTAATAATAGGGGAAACGGGGCTTGGGAGAGAGGAGAGAGGCAGTGTAGTGGATGTATGGAGCTCTATGTACTATCTGTTCAATTATCTGTAAATCTAAAACTGTACTTTTAAGAATAAAGTGTTTTAAAGATTTTATTTATTCATTTTTTCCCCCCAAAGCCCCAGTAGATAGTTGAATGTCATAGGTTCACATCCTTCTAGTTGCTGTACGTGGGACTCGGCCTCGGGTTGGACGGAGAAGTGGTGCCTCGGGGCGCGCCCGGGATCCGAACCCGGGCCGCCAGCATCAGAGCGCGCGCACTTAACCGCCAAGCCACGGAGCCGGCCCGGAATAAAGTGTTTTAAAGTTTTTTTGAAAGGCACCAAGCTAACACTGTAGGGCATCTATTTTGTGCAGAAGGGCAAGGAAGAAGTTGAAATGATTTTTTTTTTTTTGTGAGGAGATCAGCCCTGAGCTAACATCCGCCAATCCTCCTCCTTTTTTGCTGAGGAAGACGGCCCTGGGCTAACATCGGTGCCTATCTTCCTCCGCTTTATATGGGACGCCGCCACAGCATGGCTTACCAAGCACTGCGTTGGTGCGTGCCCGGGATCCGAACCAGCGAACCCCGGGCCGCCACAGCGGAGTGCGCGCACTTAACTGCTTGCGCCACCAGGCCGGCCCCTGAAATGATTTAAAAAGTTCACCTTGTGAAGGTTTGAATTGTGGTATGTTTCTGAAGACTTAGACAAGGGCAGGACATAGAATTTGAGACATGGATGAAATAAAGGAGAAGGAAGACATCAGGGAGATCAGACCTGATCAATTAAATTTAGGACAAATTACTAAATTGGTTGGATTTGTTTTTATTTTCTTTGCTTTTTAGAAACCTTACACCTTTCTATGAAAGCCACACGTGCACAGTGTCCACAGGTATGTTTCCTACCGAGTGGCACCTGCTTCTCTCCCTCTGCATCTTCTATTCCTTTCCCCTCCTCTCACTACCTCTGACTGATGGTCCCTGTTTCTATCTCCCTTCCTTACTCTCTCTCTCTCCTGTTTGTTTGTTTGTTTTCTTTATCTTTGTGTTTTCTTTCTCCTCTTACACATCAGACTAACCATAACCTTCCTAGTCATTGTTTAGTTTCACTGAAAGATCTCAGTAGTTTCCATGAAGAAATGACAGATCAGTGTTCTGGGAAAAATTTCTCTATTTCAGTTACTTCACCCTCAATCTGAAGCAGGAAAATTTCTTGAATGTTGAATCAATTTTTTATAAGTTTTTCTTTTTTGAATTCAAATTTCAGAGCTCCTGGTCATATTGGAAAAATTCCTGAGGATGGCTGCCTGGAGTTGAGCCATAGGAGTTCTTCTTATGGCCATAATGGGGAATCCTTATTTTGGCCATGGGGCCTCAGGAGAAGCCCTCGTGGGGGAGGAATCTTTGCTAACCCTATGTTGTACCTAGGACTGGCTTCTCCTAAGACAGTGGTTCCTGAACTCCAGTGTGCATTAGAACCGTGTGGAGGTCCCCTACAACACAGAGTGCTGAGCCCATCCCAGAGTTTGTGATCCAGCAGGATGGGGGGACACGAGAATTTACGTCTCTGACCGTTTCTCAGGTGATGCTGCTGACCAGCCACACATTGAGAACCACCGGCTTAGAAACCCTAGGTTTCAAAGGATGCTTTGCTTGAGCAGACAGCCAAAACTATCAAAATCGTAACCAAGATTCACCAACAACTTGAATGTGTTGGCATTTGGATCTAGAGGCTCCTGAATTTTCAGGGGCTAAAGCAAACATTACTCTGAGTTCAGGGTTTGTGACTCTCCTAAGTGTCACTCAATTCCTTTGCTTGCTTCCCTTGAGCCCTACCTGGCTAGGAAAGAATATTAAAAACAAAGCCAGCTTTGATTATTTAATCCTCAGTCAACTAAGACAGTTTTGAATGAGGTTTTTTAGACAGAATAGCCAACTTTATCTACACTATTGGAAACGAATTATTACTGATAACAATGGTTATTTACTAAGGTCCCAATATGTCTCAAGCCCTTTACATACTTTTATTTCTCAGCTTCTCAGAACCCTACGGGATCCCAGGTGTGTTAACTCTTTCTCCACAACTCCTCTAAGGAACCCCCCCAGAGCACACTCATAATTGGCCTCACCATGCCTTCTCTCATTTAATTTAGCAGTAGATTAAAATTACAGAAGAAACTTGAAGGGATCTTGAGCCCCAGCAGGAGAAGGTCTAAAGTCTATCCAGGACAAATGGCTTAATGTTTGTTTCTGAGAAGTTTCCAGGGACAAAGACTCCACAACCTCCAGAAACCAGTTCTGTTGATTATTAATATCTCTAATCAATGATATACATTAATTGTTTTTTATTTATTGGTTGATTGTCTGCTATATTACTTTGCCATATAATAAAATTTTTCTTTGTGTTATTTAAATAATTTTCACTTTATATCCACTTTTTAAATTTAGCCTTCTCTGGACTTCCTCATACATTGAAGATGGTAAATGTCACCTATTAGCATTTTCCTCTTCAGTTTAGATAACCTCAGTTTCTTTACTGTGTTAAAAATATTTAATAAGTGTAGTTGTTTTTTTCTCCAGTTCTTCTCTAGGTTCAACTTATTGGGTAGTATAGTGGAAAGATGACTTCAGAGGTCCTGTGTGGTAAAGAATCTTCTTTGTATTGTATTCAATGTGAATAAAATCTCTATTAGTTTTGTGTTCAGTCTAATCTGGAATCTGAACCTTTCCTTCCTTCCTCCCTCTATTGTCTGCAATAGTTAATAGTCCCAGACTTAGAGTTTTGCTTGTGGAAAGTGTTTGTGGTTTTTGTTGGTTAGTTGGCTTGACGTTTTAACAATTCAATTTATTTAGTAGATATGTGAGTTTTCCTATTTTATGTTATTTTTTGTGTCAGTTTCAGTATATTGTTTTTTTATAAAGTGAATTTTGATGTTTGGTGTCTAATTCGCAGTCCTAAGTATTTCACAAAATGGTGTATCGTGTTAAGATCTAAGCACTCTCTAGAGAATACTTCTTATTTGATTTCTTTTTTTTTTTAACAGGATAAAATAATACCAAGTTTAATAACAGGTATACTTGGGAGAAACTCAGAAATGAGCAACTCTTCCCTCTGTCTAAGCTGTCCCCTAAAGTATTGCAGTTAAAGGCGAGGAAGGTGTTGGGGGTGGGTAGTGGTCTTGGACCTCAGAGGGCAAGAGGCAACTCCCATGGAGATAGAAATGCAAATGTTTGCATGGCAACTCTTCTCAGGGTCATCAATAGATAATGTGGCCAGGGAGAGAGAAAGTTTTTGATAAAAGGTGCTTGGTGCCTTTCCTGTTGTAACCGCTATCCTACATTATCTTTACAGCCATCATGATAATAACTCGTTCCTGAAACAGATCTTTTGTTTTAAATTCTTTAGGCAGTTTGGAAGGGGAAACTCAAATATTCTTCATGAGTTCTCTGAGTCCTTATTGTCTTCAGCTCGAAATAATCTGCATACCAGAGTGGTGCCTCCTGGGGTAACTTGCCCTGAGCACCATCAGTTCCCTCCTCTGAAACTTCCCTAGAAGTTTCACAGTCCTTTTGAAAATTAAAGTAGTTTCATAGTCCAGAAGCTGAGTTGGTAGATTGTTTCATCTCACTGAACAGATTTCTTAGTCCTGATAATAGATCAGTTCAATTAAGTTCATTTTAGAAGGTGGTGATGCAAGTGGGCTCTCAAGGTTACGCCTATATTGTGGAAGCAAGCAATCAAGTATTTAATGGAAGCATTTCTATGTAAACGAAAGAAAAACAAGGTTAATGGTTGGAGCAAGTTGTAAAGCAGTTTCTGAGTATAGGGGACAGCTAGTTAAGAAGATTTTTAGATGTCAGCATCAAAGCATCTTTTGCAGTTTAAAATGTCTCTGATGATGTCATCGGGTAATCTCTTAAGTTTATATCAAGTCCGTCAGCTTCAGTTTGTAAGGCTTCAAGAAAAAGGGCAGGTTTTTAGTGATTCCAAATGAAAATGATGGAAAAAATGAAAAACGTTAGTTTGGACATCTGTAGCCAGATCTTTTAGGAGACTAGAAGAAATCGGGATCCAGTCCAGTCAACAGATATAGAACAAAAAACTTAAGAGACAATTAACAAAACTAGGATCTAATATCCGCAAATGTACACTATAGTTTTTACTGAAATATAATTTTTCTTTCTAAGATCACCCTCATTTTTATCAAAGATAGACAAATTAAAACTAACTAGTTTGCAAAATAAGTCTAGTTCCAATAGTGTTGGCCCAATTATTTACATAAGTACGGCAAGAATAGGAATTGATCACATAGGCTCTTTTAAGTCTGCTTTGCTGGAACTTTTTATAAGGAATCTCAGATTGAACTTTAAAGGCCTCTCCAGGCCAGGAAAGCCAAGCCAAGGATTTTGTCATCACTTTGCCTGTAATACCTACAGATTTGGGTGAATTCCTCTCATCCGAGGTTCCCCCGAAATATTTCGAGGTTCCTTGTGTTTGCCAGATAAGTGACATTCTTTACTTATCTTGGTAAGTGCTGCTTGGAACATAAGGTACCAGGCCAATATTTCCACGTGGCTTTATTCCATAAAGTCCAATCTTCATTCCTCAAAAGCTGTATGGTTATATCGCAAATATGATGTTCCAGTCACAGCCTTGGTAATATAACCAGTGTTTCCAATTGTGTCCTGTTATAAGGAGAACAGATTCTTATTGAACTTATGCAAATAACTATATTGCCATGAAAACAACAATACTCACTTACTAAGGGTTTCCAAATTCGAGGGATCAGATAGAGAGAAAAAGAGAAATATTTCAATTTTACTTACAAAAATATCATTTACCAAATTGTTATAAGTCATAGCTAGCTCAGGAGAAAAGAGAAAAAGTTTTCCTTAACTCTGAAAAGACAAAACATTAAAAATTCAGCAATACATCAAATGAAAAATCATAAAAGTTATAATTATCCTTATCAGTTCATTCAGTCCTGTGTAATCCATTCTTGATCCCAATCTTTCTCTTAGCAGCTTCATGAAGTTTTCAGTCTTTCCATCAGATTTCTGTAATTTCTTACCCAGTTCAGTTTTATGATCAGAAAGTTTGTCAGAAACCTGTACTCCAGTGTAAATGTCAGAGTCCTTTCCATGAATTTTTCTGAAGTTGAAATATTTTGCAAAAGCATTAGAGCAAAGAAATAAGTCTGTAAACAACAAGACCTCAAAATGGCAATTGACAGAGAAATTTGGCTAATTTTGTGACATACAACACTTTAATAATAACCAGAATTATGACTGATAATCAGGACAGATCAGAATTTCAGTAAACACCTATGTCAATAACATTTGCCCACATAATAACACCTAAGCAGACTTATCACTTGTCTGACAATGCTTTCCATGTAATTTAACATACTGAATAAGCCTAATAAGTTTAGTATCTTCCTCCTTATAGGTAGAGAGCAAATTTCTTTGTCTTCCTCCTTATAGGAAGAGAGCAAATTTCTTTGAGAAGTTCCAGGGCCCTTTGAAAATTCTCAAAGTAAAAAAGTAAAAAAAAGACTTTATTTAAGATATGAATTTTGGGGAGCTTGTCAAAAATAGAAAACGTTAAAGCAAAAAGAGCTTTAACAGTCCGAAAACCTTAATACAGAGACTTCAGTCTTTTAAACACAGGAAATTATTTTAACAGTTTTTTTTTTCTGTCTTTTAGGTAGACTTACCCAAAGGTAAAGAAAAATCTTTTATAACCTCTTTATCAAGTTCAAGAAAATTATCCTTTTAAGAGAAAGAAACCAAATCATAATTTTGTACCAGCTTCCTTCTGATATTAAAATTCATTTACTTAATTAAATTCATTTCAATCTTAGCCAACTTGACCATACAAAAACTCCTTTTCCAGAATTCCTCTTCCACAAACCTATAACTTTCTTTTTACATTCAGATTTGTCCCATGTCTTTCTTTCCCCTCCTAGTACTTGAAGACAAATTTATCTTTCTTAATCAATCAAATAAAATATTTCCATTCTTTGTTCCTTCTTTATACATCTTACTTTCCTTGTACACAGACATATTTTTTCTTAATATTTAGTAGTTTCAATCACATATACTAATTAGAAATTTTAACTCTTAGAAACCACAATTTGTAAGTAAAAACTAAGTAAACCAATATAAACTTTCTTTTACATTAGTGTATCGTGGCTTGGAAAATTTATAAACACTTCATAACTTCTAGAAATATGTTCCTTTATAGTACAATCTTTAAATAAAACACATGTTTACCAATAGACCCAAAACACCTTTTAGTTTTCCTGTAACCAAAAGACAAAAGTAGACAAACGTACATTTAGCAATCAATGTCTAATATCTTATCTTATTTGGAAATGATGATACTCAGTGAATTTTTATCACAAAACTTAGCAAAACTCTAAAGTTTTAAGTCACCAAAAAGAGTTTGGAAGCTGTAACCACCATAACACATAATTATTATTTAAAGTTCACCCAGCATTCATCTTTTTCACAACTATTTAGTGACTTGTTCCCAATAATTATTTAGATTGCCTATGTCGGGGGAGAGGGAGACTCTCTCTCTGCCCTTTCTCTTAAGGTTCTTCTGGCTGGCCAAATAATCAACAAGACAGGTTAGCAGGAGAAAATAATACCAAGTTTAATAACATGTATACCCTGGGAGAGAGCAGGGACGCTGTGTTTTTCAACACAATAGCAGAAATTCTCGTCTTAAATATCATTTTCAGCCAATGACAAAGGAGGATTTTGGGGGTGGGGGGAGTCAGTTACAGGAGATTACCACTAAAGCACAGTAAACAAGAGTAAGGTTTATTATGTAGCTCAAGGCCTCACCTTCCACATTGACAAGTCACTAGAAATGAGCTCATCTCCCTCTTTTCTCCAAACAGAGAGGGAGATACATTTACAAATGGAGATTTTCCTTATAAATGTAAATGATTGTCTGGCAACTCTTTACAGGGTCATCCAGAGAATGTGGCCAGAGAGACAGAACTTCTGATAAGAGGGGCTTGTTGGTGCCTTTCCTATTGTAACATTTACCCTACGTTATCTTTACAGCCATCATGATAGATCTGTTCCAGGAAGGAGCTACCATGTCAAATTTTTTAGGCAGTTAGTGGGGGAGGTCAAATGTCCCTAGAGAAAACAACCAAGGTAAAGAGAGAGATTTCAGAGTGGCCAAATCTTGATCTCCCACAGTCCCACCTTTGAAACTAAAAGTTTCACAGTCTTTTTGAAACTTAAAGAAGTTTTATAGTCCAGAAGCTGAGTTGGTAGATTGTTTTATCTCACTGAACCCATTTTTTAGTCCTGATAATAGATCAGTTTAATTAAGTTTTTTTTGGAAGGTGGTGATGTAGGTGGGCTCTCAAGGTTATGCCTATATTGTGGAAGCAAGCAATCAAGTATTTAATAAGAAGCATTTTTGTGTAAACGAAAGAAAAACAAGGTTAATGGTTAGAGCAAGTTGTAAAGCAGTTTTTGAGTTTAGAGGACAGCCAGTGAAGAAGAATTTTAGATGTCAGCGTCAAAGCATCTTTTGCAGTTTAAAATGTCTTGGATGGTGTCGTCAGGTCATCTCAAGTTTATATCAAGTCTATCAGCTTCAGTTTGGAAGGCTTCAGGAAAAAGGGCAGGTTCAGTTTTTAGTGATTTCAAATGAAAATGATGGAAAAAAATCAAAAACGTTAGTTTGGATATCTGTAGCCAGATATTTTAGGAGACTAGAAGAAATCAGGATCTAGTCTAGTCAACAGATATAAAACAAAAATCTTAAAAGACAATTAACAAAACTAGGATCTAATATCCACAAATGTATACTATAGTTTTTACTGAAATATAATTTCTTTTTCTAAAATCACCCTCATTTTTATCAAAGATAGCCAAATTAAAACTAACTAGTTTGCAAAATAAGTCTAGTTCCAATAGAGTTGGCCCAATTATTTACATAAGTACAGCAAGAATAGCAATTGATCACATAGGCTCTTTTAAATCTGCTTTGCTGGAACTTTTTATAAGGAATCTCAGATTGAACTTTAAAGGCCTCTCGAGGCCAGGAAAGCCAAGCCAAGGATTTTGTCATCAGACTTTGCCTGTAATATCTACAGATTTGGGTGAATTTTTTTCTTTCGAGGTTTTCTCAAAATATTTTGAGGTTTTTTGTACCTGTCAGATAAGTGACATTCTTTACTTATCTTGCTAAGTGCTGCTTGGAACATAAGGTACCAGGCCAATATTTTCACGTGGCTTTATTTTATAAAGTCTAATCTTTATTTTTCTAAAGCTGTATGGTTATATCGCAAATATGATGTTCCAGTCACAACCTTGGTAATATAACTAGTGTTTTTAATTGTGTCTTGTTATAAGGAGAACAGATTTTTATTGAACTTATGTAAATAACTATATTGTCATGAAAACAACAATATTTATTCACTAAGAGTTTCTAAATTTGAGGGATCAGATAGAGAGAAAAAGATAAATATTTTAATTTTATTTATAAAAATATCATTTATTAAATTGCTGTAAGTCATAGCTATCTCGGGAGAAAAGAGAAAAAGTTTTTTTTTTAATCTGAAAAAACAAAACATTAAAAATTCAGCAATATTTTAAATGAAAAATCATAAAAATTATAATCATCTTTATCAGTTCATTCAGTCCTGTGTAATCCATTTTTGATCCCAGTCTTTTTGTTAGCAGCTTTATGAAGTCAGTTTCTCTATCAGATTTCTGTAATTTTTTACCAAGTTCAGTTTTATGATCAGAAAGTTTGTCAGAAACCTGTATTCTAGTGTAAATATCAGTCTTTTTTATGAATTTTTCTGAAGTTGAAACATATTTTGCAAAAGCATTAGAGCAAAGAAATGAGTCTGTAAACAAGACCTCAAAATGGCAACTGACAGAGAAATTTGGTTAATTTTGTGACGTACAACATTTTAAAATAATAATAACCAGAAATATGACTGATAACCAGGACAGATCAGAATTTTAGTAATGTTATACAATTTTAAAACGCCTATATCATTAACATTAACCCACAAAATACCACTTAAGCAGGCTTATCATCACTTGTCTGACAATGTTTTCTATGTAATTTAACATACTGAATAAGCCTAATAAGTTTAGTATCTTTTCTCTTATAGGAAGAGAGCAAATTTTTTTGAGAAGTTCCAGGGCCCTTTGAAAATTTTTAAAGAAAAAAAGACTTATTTTAAGATATGAATTTTGGAGAGTTTGTCCAAAATATAAAAAGTCAAAGCAAGCATAGCATTAACAGTCTAAAAAGCCTTAATAGAGAGACCTCAGTCTTTTGAACACAGGAAATTATTTTAACAGTTTTTTTTTTTTTAGGTAGACTTACTCAAAGGTAAAGAAAAATCTTTTATAACCTCTTTATCAAGTTTAAGCAAATTATCTTTTTACGAGAAATTTTAATTTTGCACCAGCTTACTTCTGCTATTAAAACTCATTTACTTAATTAAATTTATTTTAATATTAGCCAACTTGACCATGCAAAAACTCTTTTTCCAGAATTTTTCTTTTACAAACTTTTTATAACTTTTTTTTTATATTTAGAATTTGTCTCATGTCTTTTTTTTTTTTCTAGTATTTGAGGACAAATTTATCCTTTTTAATCAAACAAACAAAATATTTCTATTCTTTGTTCTTTTTTTATATATCTTATTTTCCTTGTACACAGACATATTTTTCTTAATTTTTAATCACATATACTAATTAGAAATTTTAACATTTAGAAACTTCAATTTGTAAGTAAAAACTAAACAATTATAAACTTTTTTTTACATTAGTATCTTGTGGCTTGGAAAATTTATAAACACTTTATAACTTCTAGAAACATGTTACTTTATAGTATAATCTTTAATAAAACACATGTTTACCAATAGACCCAAAACACCTTTTAGTTTTCCTGTAATGAAAAGCCAAAAGTAGACAAACGTACATTTAGCAATGTCTAATATCTTATGTTATTTGGAAATGATGATACTCAGTGAATTTTTTTTTATAAAATTTAGCAAAACTCTAAAGCTTTAAGTCACTAAAAAGAGTTTGGAAGCAGTAACTACCATAACACATAATTATTGTTTAAAGTTTATCTAACATTTATTTTTTTCACAACTATTTATTTGTTTTCAATAATTATTTAGATTGTCTATAAGACTTTATAAGACTTCAGATAAAATTAGCCATCATTTAAATTACTATTTTTGTTAACCAGTTCTGTAATAGAAATAACATCAGTTTTTTTCTACAAAATTTTATGTCAATTTTATCACTGCTTATACCTTTAAACATAGTTATTATTAAGATTTTTATCAATAGGTCTTGTTTTTTTAATTTTGGACAAGGGAAGCATTTTCAGTCAGACATTTTAAAACATATTCAGGCAAAGTTGATGTAACTTTTTTATATAAAATTAACTCAAACATTCTAACCTTTATAATCTTATCAACACTTACACTTTTACATGTTTTCAATTTATTTGTAACCTGAGTCAAGGTCTTAAGGCTAGTCAAATTTTTCTCTTCCCTTTTTTTGGCCTTTTCTTAGGTACCAAATAAATAATTATGTGAGAGCTCTCAAAACATTTTTTTTTTCTCAATTTAGAAGTTTTTCTAATTTAAAGGATCCGTCGTCTGGCCATTGACGAGTAGGATCTTCATTTGTATATTTATTCTAATAGTGACTCGAACTAATAAGCATTTTTAAGGAAAGACCCGGAGGTAACTTTTCACGCTTAGAATAAATCTATCATGGACGCAAGAGGCGTCCCTGGTGAGGGCGCAGATGATGTAGCCCCCATGATCCACAGAATTTATTCTCAAAGATATTCAGAAAAAGTAAAGACCTTCGTTGCACAGGCGGTAAGGATGGTGTAGTGAAAACGGTGTCTCCGGTCTCCCACAATAGTGTGGGACGCCTCCAGTCACAGACCCGCTAATCTGTGACACCGGGCAGGTGGTACTGAAATGAGATTTTTTCAGCACTAACAAGCAACGGTGGTTAAGACGACAAAAGCACTTATGGACTGGGTCCTTTATGACAAACTCCCCTGAGAGCTTGGCACAGCCGGACAAAGAGACAGTTCAGAACCCCAGTCTACTCGACTGGCCACCAAGGCGCACCCCGGTAAGTGCACCTTCCGTATGGTGGAGACAAAGGAGAATATTCTCACTGGTCACAAAGCCAAGTTTTCTCAGGACACAGAACAAGACAGAAGGAAAAACCTCATCCGGTTTTGTTCTTACGTGCACAATGACAACTTTAGCCACGCCTTAGGTCTCTTGGAGTTAGAATAATACCTGGGGGGCAAGTGCCACGGGGTTGGGGACTGTGTGCTTTACAGAGTACCTCGTCGTTGCACGGACATTTTCTTGCAGTTGGCAGGGAACCTGTGTCATCTACCCCGTTCCGTGACCAACTTATCGTGTCACAGGAGTCTCCTCAAAGTGGCGAGCGACCTAATGGCTCTTAACTGCTCGACCCGTGCCCAGAAAATCTGCGGCCTTTTTGGCTTCCAAGATGCCCTTGGCAATGGCCTTCACTTCATGTGCATATTAACCCACAGCAAAGTTTGTCTAAATAGACACCAGTCTGGTGAGACCCGCAAACTCACCAGTCTGTGGGGCCGGCCTGGACAGCAGGCTTATAGGGCCTACGCCTGCGTCCTACTCTATGGTATTTCCTTCTTATGACAAAAGACACAGACAAAAGAGAAAAACAGAGACTACCTCTGGGAGGAAAAGGGATCAAAATCAAAACCAAGAGTACTCTATCAAATTTACCAGAGTCACTAAAAGCACAAGAAACTAGTTTCCCAAATATTTTCTCTTGCCAATCTAAATTTAGAAAGAGAAAAAATTTCTCACCACTTCCTTCCACCGGACTCCACAGGTAGAGATTCCGGGAGGCTGACGTGGTAAGAAGTCTTACATTTTGCCGGCTTTCGTCAGGGGTTCACGTATTTCATCCGCTGCAGTAATCCAGGGAGAAGGCAGTTCTTCCACCCAGAGAACGCAACTTGCCAGCCAGTGTAGCCCCACCTTGGGCGCAAAAACTCCTATTTGATTTCTGATACTGGTGATTTGTGTTTCATTTCTTTTTTTTTTCTTAATCAGTTTTGTTAGTGGTTTATTAACTTTATTAATATTTTTAAAAATAACTTTTAGCTTGATTTGTTTCTTTAGTATTTTTCTATTTCATTAATTCTTATCTTTATTATTGTTTCCATTCTGTACTTTTCCCAGTGTGATTCTCTTTTAATTCTTAAGACAGAAGCTGAGATTATGGATTTCCTGTCTTTCTTCCATATTCATACATTCATTTAAGGCTACACACCTTTGCCTTCTAAGCACAGATGTAGCTGGTATCTCTTGTCTTCTCTAGTGTATTTCTAAACTCTGTGCTGCAACCCATGTCTGTCCCATAGGATCTCCAGCCCATGAGCCTGCAACAATGCCAGCCTTCGTGTGTCTCCATCCCTCTACCTGAAGCTGATATCTTCTGTCCAGTGTCACCATCTCATATGATTGCAGCCCACGTCTGACCTTTTGTGTTGTCAAGGTTTTCTCTCCCCTCTGTCCATACCACCTCTCAAAAGTCTCCATTCCTTGTTCCTGTAGCCCATGTCAACTCATGTAAGTCTCCATTCCATCTCTCTAAAACCCATGTCAGACACCTAATTTCATTCTCTCACGTACTTGCAGCAGGTATCTTTCCTCGAGTGTCTCTATCTCCTGTGCCCACATTTGATACCAGACCTCACATGTCTCTCTCACTCCATGTGTCTGCATCCCTTTCCATCCCTGAGTGTGCCTGTCAGCTGTGCTCCAGCCCATGCCAGCTCGTGTTTGTCTACGTTCTCTATGCCTCCAGCCCATCTAGACAACCAGTGTTTTCATCTACTGTTCCTCTAGGCCTTGTCTGAACTCGTGTGTTTCCTTACCCTGTGCCTGTAGCCCAAGTGTTCCTCAAGTATCTTCACCCAGTGTCCCACACTTGGGTGTCATTCACCTGTTAAAGGATATCATGGTTCCTTCTAGGTTTTGATCATTGTGAATAAAGTTGCTTTTTAGATGTTCTTAGGGGTCTGTGTGTGGATGTATATTTTCACGGTAGTTGGAGAAATACACTGGTGCACAATTGGTGCATCATATAGTAACACTATACTTAGCTTCACAAGAATTAGCAAGATGTCTTCTTAAGAGGTTATACTATGTGTATTCCCATCAGCAATGAATGAGATTTCCTATTGTCCCACATCCTCACCAGTAATTGGTATTGTCAGTTTTTGGTTTTTAGCTATTCTACTAGAAGAGTAGAGTATCTCATTGGTGTTTTAATTTACTTTTTCTTAATGCACAATGGATTTTATTTTCCAATAATTCCTTGTTGTTGAGCAATTTATATTTGCTTATTTCCCATGTGTATATATATATATTTTTGGTAACTTGTCTATTCATATTTTGGTCTATTTATTTTAATTTGGAGAGTTTGTTTTCTTGTTGCTGCGTTTGACTGGTTCTTTGAATAATTTGCATACAAGTCTTTCTGCAGATATGTGTTTTACAAATGTATTATCTTAGTCAGGAGTTTGTATTTCCAATCTGTGAATGCTGTCTTTCCCAGATTGGAGAATGTAAATTTAACCAAGTACACATGATCAATTCTTTTCTTCACGGATTGTGCTTTTTGTGTTGTATATGAAAACAAATCATCAAACTACAAATCATGAAGATTTTCTCTTATTTCCCAGTATGATTTTTACAGTTTTGTATTTTATATTTTAGTTGATGTGTGATTTTGAGTACATTTATTTCTAAGGTGCAAAATTTGTGTCTTTGTTCATTTATTTCCATAGGGTCGTCCTTTTGTATCATCACCATGGTTGATGATGACTAGAGACTAAAAATCTATTATGTTTTATGTTGGAGTGCATTTATTGTCATGACCAAGATCAAGTTGTCTGTAATTGCAGAGGTCTATGTGTGGACTTTCCATGTTTTTTCATTTACCTCTGTGTCTATTCATTTTAAAATATCACGGTCTCTTGATTATTGTAGTATTGTAAAATATCACAGTTTCTTGACTTTGTAATTAATCTTGAAATTGAGAAGTATGAGTTCATCAATTAGTTCTTCATCAAGATTGTCTATCTGACAAAGAAAGTCTGTATGTCTGTGTTATATCCAATGTTGAAAACTAACAAGCTTAAATAAGCTTTTATTTACCAAATATTATTTCATATCATGTTAACTGGAAAAACATTTGGATTTAGAAATAACTTTTCTAAGCACTTACTTCAAGTTAATTGAATAGAGCTCTTAATTTTGACCATACCCTCCAAAGGTAAAATACCGTGCACGTATAACATACATGTAGACAGACACATAAAAAGAAGACGCAGATGTTGGGGCTGACCCTGTGGCTTAGTGGGTAAGTGCGCAAGCTCCGCTACTGGCAGCCCGGGTTCATATCTCGGGCGGACACTGACGCACCGCTTCTCTGGACATGCTGAGGCCGCGTCCCACATACAGCAACTAGAAGCATGTGCAATTATGATATACAACTATCTACTGGGAGCTTTGGGGAAGAAAAAAAGGAGGAGGAATGGCAATAGATGTTAGCTCAGAGCTGGTCTTCCTCAGCAAAAAGAGGAGGATTAGCACAGATGTTAGCTCAGGGCTGATCTCCCTCACAAAAAAAAAAAGAAAAAGAAAACCGGTACTCAACTCGGCCTGCCAGTGGCAGTTTGGTGAGAAACTGAAGAGCCAGATTGTATGTATAACTGAGCTCAAATGGTATTTATCTTTCTCTGTCTCAGTAATTTCACTTAGCATAATGACCTCAAGGTCCATACATGACATTGCAAATGGCAAGATTTTTTCTTTCTTATTGCTGAATAATATTCCTTTGTAAATATGTACCACATTCTCTTTCCTTTGTTTTTGAGGAAGATCAGCCCTGTGCTAACATGTGCCAATCCTCCTCTTTTTGCTGAGGAAGACTGGCCCTGGGCTAACATCCGTGCCCATCTTCCTCCACTTTATATGGGACTCCATCACAACATGGCCTGACAAGTGGTGAGGCAGCGCGCTCCCAGGATCTGAACCCCAGGCTACCACAGCGGAACACATGCACTTAACCACTACGCCACCAGGCCGGCCCATACTACATTTTCTTTATCCACTCATCTATTGATGGACATTTAGGTTGTTTCCATATCTTAGCTATATAAATAATGCTGTAATAATCACAGAGGTGCATATATCTTTTCAAGTTAGTGTTTTCATTTTCTTCAGATAAATACACTGAAGTGTATCTATTTTTAATTTTTTCAGGAACCTCCACTGTCTTTTCCATAGTGGCTGCACCAATTTAAATTCCCATGAACAGCGCACAAGGGTTCCCTTTTCTTCACATCCTTGCCAACACTTAGTATCTCTTGTCTCTTTGATGATCACCATCCTTACACGTGTGAGATGATAGCTCTTTGTGGTCTTGATTTGCATTTCCCTGATGATTAGTGACATTGATCTCCTTCTCATGTGTGTGTTGGCCATTTGGATGTCTTCTTTGGACTAATGTCTACTTAGTCATTTGCCCATTTTTCGATTGGATTGCTTTTTTCTTATTGGGTTGTATGAGTTCTTTATAAATTTTCTTATGGGTTGTAAAAGTTTTTTATAAATTTTGGGTATTTAACCCTTTATCTGATATGTGGTTTGTAAAACTTTTCTCCCAGCCTTTTGATTTTGTTGGTTGTTTCTTTTGCTGGGCAGAAACTTTTAAGTTTGATGTAGTCCCATTTGTTGATTTTTTCTTTTGTTGTTTGCGGTTTTGGTGGGATATCCACAAAATCATTCCCAAGACCAATGTCGAGGAGCCTCTTCCCTATGTTT
The DNA here is from genome assembly GCF_020826845.1 of Diceros bicornis minor. Classification (NCBI taxonomy): domain Eukaryota; kingdom Metazoa; phylum Chordata; class Mammalia; order Perissodactyla; family Rhinocerotidae; genus Diceros; species Diceros bicornis. The sequence goes on along the minus strand of NW_026691111.1, from coordinate 369,019 downwards.
TCTTCTAGAAGTTTTACAACTTCATGTCTGAGAATGCACAAAAGGCCGGGAGGAGCAATGTCCCTTTTTTTTGCAGCTGAACAGATTCAGTCTCTCATTTTTCTATCAAGCAGTTTTGTTCAGACCTTATTAACACAATTCTTTCCAATTTTAAGCCAAATTAAAAAGGTCAGCCCTCCCCATTCACTCCAAAAGTGCTCTCTTGGCCCCTCTGGTCTAGGAAATACCCCCTGGGTTTCTCTTTCCTAGGAATGCTCCCCTAGGTTCCTCTGACCTAGGGTATGTACCGGTACACCCTTAAGACACCTAGCCTTAAGACTTGAAAACAGCTCAAATAAACTCTGAACTGTTGACTTACAATAAGAAGGTCAGGGTTTCAGGAGAACTCACCAGGATCACCTGAAGAATGCAGTGATCTGGGGGGCACAATGGGCCCCTATTGGTACCCAATGCCAGTTCAGTGTAGATTCCAGGTGGTCTCTGGTGGGTTTCTCTGAAATCCTGCCATGACTACACCAACAAATGTCTATGTCAATAATCCATAATCAATCTATAAATCAAAATTGGAGTGAGTTTATTATGAGCCAACTTTTGAGGACTGTGCCCCTGGGCTTTCCTTCCCTAAGGAAGGAAGGGCACCAAAGAAGTGGGGTGTACAGAGCGGTTATATACCGTCAAAGAGCATGTATCACATAGGCTTGTTATGTCTCTTTTACTATAGCGACAAGATCACCCTGTCAGATTACCTGGCTAGAATAGCTATTGATGGACACAGCAGGTCCATTGATGGATAGCAGGTCTGCTATCTCGATGAGCTTGGCTGGGTCAGGTCTGTTGTCTCGAACTGGGTGGTCACAGGATGACTGCAGCAACCAAATCCTAGCTTAGGGAGAAATGCTCATCCTTAAGGTAATGTCAATGAGGGGGAAGTTGCATCCTTATCTTAAGGGCATTTACTCTTCTCTTTGGGACACGGGAAAGCAGATATGCAGGAGACAGGCCATTTTGGAAAAACAAACTCTGGCCAAATTAGTTTTACCCCAAATGGCTTCCTCATGTGTTCCAATATATCCTATTGCTTGCCATTTATTTATCAGTTCCTTAGTACTCATTGTGTGTCTGTTATGTATATAGAATATGTAATATCCTGGGGAAAATAGAGGTAATACCAATGGTCCCTGGAGGCAGGGAGCATATAACCCTACTTGAGAAATAACTACATTTCTGAAATGCTAAACAGAAATACACCAGAGAAAAAGACATGCCTCGATGGTTGAGGAAATACCACAACAAAGTTATTAATTGAATGCAAAAGAGTGACAATCAGCACAAATGCCAAGCAAGCTCTGGAGACTCAAGTTTGCTCAACTAGCATCTCATAATAAAGCAAAAATTCAGCACTGGTTCTGGAGAGACCTTGATGTGGACATATGGTGATAACGTTGAATTCTTCTGAAAAAGATTTAAAAATTTTTTTTTTTTTTGTGAGGAAGATCAGCCCTGAGCTAATATCCATGCTAGTCCTCCTCTTTTTGCTGAGGAAGACCGGCTCTGAGCTAACATCTATTGCCAATCCTCCTCCCTTTTTTTCCCCAAAACCCCAATAGATAGTTGTATGTCATAGTTGCACATCCTTCTAGATGCTGTATGTGGGAGGCGGCCTCAGCATGGCGGGAGAAGAGGTGCGTCAGTGCCCGCCCGGGATCCGAACCCGGGCCGCCAGTAGTGGAGCGCGTGCACTTAATCGCTAAGCCACGGGGCCGGCCCTGAAGAGGATTTTTTAAACACAGGAAATAATGTGTGATTATTCTAACTAAACATAGATTTTTAAAATCTCAAAACAAGTGGTACTCCTGGTGGGTTATTTCTGAATAACAGCTGTCATTGTCTTAGCTCTTTCCGCATAGTAGTTGCTCCTGCGTCACACCTGCCCTATGAACAGGGCCAAGGCGGGTATCATTCCTGATTTCCTGGTGAGAACACTGAGGACTTGTAAAGTTAGGACATCTGTCTGGGCCCCAGTATTGATGATATCCTAGGATTTTTGTCTACTCCCTATTTTTATTTATCTTCTGTAATTGCCACTAGGTTTCGATATAACTGATAACTTGTTACTTTGGCATTTCAAATGAAACCCACAAAGTTTGTCGGTGTCTTTTGGTACCTTTAAAGCAAATGAGGAAAATGATATTACCAGCTACAGCTGCTGCTCATATTGACCATTTCAATTATTTTTCTACCTGACAAGCGTGTTCATTCAATAGACATTAAGTGGCTGTTATGCAGTCATCATGATATTGTTAAGAGTGGGTGGATTGACAGGGAAGGTGTGCACACTTCTTGTGCTGAAATGCATTTGAGGGAAAATGAAATACACTCAGGAAAGTGTTAAGCCGCCACCCTTCCAGACAGCACAACATTATTGTCAAAACGAGGGGTGCAGGTGTGCCGTGTCTGTGTGCTGATTCCGGAGTGGTCCACGTGAGCTGGGGCTTCAACTTGACTTTAGTGATTGATGAGACTCTGTGAGGGCAGGACCAGGGAGGGCCTTCTAGTGGAGTGGAGCTTGACTCAGGAAACAGGGAGAGACGAATTTGGGGGGTGGACGAGAGGCATATAGAAAAATTTAAGTGATAGTCTGGTTGAAGAGATGACATGTGTAGACACTAAAAAGCCATGAAAGATAATGTGTTTTCCTTATTTTCTGCTACTGGATCCATGAGGTGAAGGAGAGGTTTTGAGATTACATCACAGCACTGCAATATGTGAGAGTCCTGGGGTGTGTCTGAAAGCCTGGAGGACCAACTGAACTTTCCATATATATATATAGTTTATATGGGGTTGTATAGAGTGCTTATAGCATACATTGCATTGGGGTGAACATGGAATCCTAAGTGAAACCATTTATCCCTTTGGCTGTTGGTGTTGCCTGTTTTATATGGAGCCAGTGAAGTCCAAGACTGAGTGGCATTGTGTTAGGATGATGAAGCGGTCTAGGCAAGAGTCCCTTCATCGGGGGATGTGCAGCTCGCTACCTGGATAGATGCCCGGCTACACCTTCCACGAAAGTTTCACATGATACAGATGTGAAGGAGGCAGGATCCTGTGCCTAAAGGCTGGCAACAGGCAAGGAGACATTTTCCTAAACCAGCAGCTGGTGCAGCACTGTCAGGACATCACCCCTGACATCCTTTCTTGCTCGACTCTTACCTTCTTCCTCTAAGTATGAGGATATTCTCTGATGTTTCGGCCAGTCCACATATATGGAATCCCTGCAGTTTCACCAATGAGAGCTCCTTTCTAAATTCATGCTAATTAAACGAACCACTCATTTCACCAATGAAAAGCTATTTCTGATATTCAGTAAGCTAAGTAGCAAAGCCTGTGGTGCTTATCAAGATATGACTAGCTTAAAGAGACGTGAATAGTTGAAACGCACAGCCAGGTCTGAAATGTGACACTTTCTGATACAAGACTAGCTGACTCCTGGAAACTGAATTCTCTATTATGGTCAATGACTCCCCCTGAAGGTAAAGCTTGAACTAACTGATCTATGCATTGTATATTACCGTCAATGTTGAAGAATATTTTATGAATTTTTTAATTTGTTAAAAAAATTTCAGAAAGAGCATCTCCTGTCCATCAGTTAATTCAGTTTACTTTACAGTCTCAACATGGTGACTACAGTATGTTTTTTGTTTTTAATTTGCTCTTTACCTCTGCCGCACAGTTATTCTCTTCGCTTTGCTTTATAATCAACAAAGGTTTAGGGAAATATACATATAGGTAAGGCAAATATCATGAGGAGAACCCAGGACATGCATATATTGAACACACACATCCTAAACATGTTGTTGTTCTGAAATCCTAATGAGTAGTTTTGCAAGGTGTTTATAGGCCTCAAAGTGGCCTCCCTTGTGAGATTTCCACTTTACTTCCTGGTGCCAGGTGTAGTTATGAGCCTTCTCATTCTGTCCAGATTCTATTGGTCTGTAGCTGGGAAAAGTATTCTTTGCCATCAGATCCCTGTCTAATTCTTTTATTCTTGTCTGGTTTATTTACTTTTTCACTCTATTTCTCCCAAATAGTTCCCAACTTGGACCCAAGATAAGTCAGTTTCCTGGACCTTTTGTTGTTGAAGGCAGGGAAGCTATTATCATCCTGTGGTGCCTAGTATAGGCTGTCCTTTGACTTTGCCACACGTATTCAAACAGATGTTAAAAGTACAGCATATTCGAACGTATTAAAGATGCTAAAAAGTTGCTTAAATGATGCTTAAATTTCAGAGATTTCTCTGATTGAGTGTCTGGATTTTCTGATCTTATAATCTCTGCCCATATGCCATCTCTATCTCTAAAGAAAGAGACTTATCTTCTCAAAGAAACAGCTCTTAGTTTCATTGAACATTTCTATTCTTTTTCTAGCCTCTCTTTCATCTATTTCTGCTCTGATTTTTGTTATTTCTGTCCTTCTACTGACTTTAGGCTTTGTTTATTCTTCTTTTTCTAGTTCTTTTAGGTACCGTGTTAGATTGTTTATTTGGGATTTTTCTCGTTCCTTGACGTAGGCTTCTATTGCTATAAATTTCACTCTTAGTACTATTTTTGCTGCATCTCATAGGTTTTCATATGTTGTTTTTTATTTTCATTTTTCTCTAGTAATATTTTGTTTTCTCCTTTGCTTTATTCATTGATCCAATAGTTGTTCAGTAGCATGTTGTTTAGTGTCCAAATATTTGTGACTTTTCCAACCGTTTCTTGTAGTTGATTTCTAGTTTCACACAATTGTTGTCAGAAAAATGCGTGATATGATTTCAGTCTTCTTAGAATTATTGAGTCTTGCTTTGTTTCCCAACATATGTCTATCTTTGAGAATGTTCCATGTGAACTTGAGAAGAATGTGTATTCTGCTGTTTTGGGATGAAATGTTCTCTATATATCTATTAAGACCATCTTGTCTGATGTTTCATTTAACGCCACTGTTTCCTTGTTGGCTTTCTGTCTGGATGATCAATCCATTGATGTGGGTGGGGTGTTGAAATCCCCTAAAATTATTGCGTTGCTGTCAATTTCTTCCTTTAAGTCTGTTAATAGTTGCTTTATATAGTTTGTTGCTCCTGTGTTAGGTGCATGTATATTAATGTGTTATGTCTTCTTGGTGGAATGTCCCTTTTATCTTTATATAATGTCTGTCTTTGTATCTTGTCCGGCAAGGGAAACAAAAGAAAAAATAAGCAAGTAGGACTACATCAGACTAGAAAGTTTCTGCACAGCAAAGGAAACTGTCAACAAAATGAAAAGACAACCTACCAACTGGGAGAAAATATTTGCAAATCATATGTCTGACAAGGGGCTAATTTCCAAAATATATAAAGAACTCATACAACTCCACAACAAAAAAATGAACGACCTGATCAAAACATGGGCAGAGGATATGAAAAGACATTTTTCCAAAGAAGTTATACAGAGGGCCAACAGGCACATGAAAGATGTTTAACATCACTAATTATTAAGTAAATGCAAATCAAAACTATAATGAGATATCACCTCACACCCATCAGAATGGCTATTATTAAAAAGGCAAGAAATAATAAGTGTTGGAGAGGATGTGGAGAAAAGGGAACCCTCATACATTGCTGGTGGGAATGCAAACTGGTGCAGCCACTAGGGGAAAATGATGGAGATTTCTCAAAAAATTAAAAATAAAAATAACATAAGATCCAGCTATTCTACCTCTGCATATTTATCCAAAGAATATGAAGTCAGTAATTCAAAAAAATGTATGCACCCCTATGTTCTTCACAGCATTATTCACAATAGCCAACACTGAGTAGCAACTCAAGTACTTATCAATGGATGAAAGAATAAAGATGTGATATATATACATATATAACATGAAATACTACTCAGCCATAAAGAAGACAACCTCATGCCATTTGTGACAGTATGGATGGACATTGACGGTATTATACTAAGCGAAACAAGTCAGATAGAGAAAGAAAAATACTGATTGATTTCACTCATATGTGGAAAATAAACAAACACATAGATAGGGAGTACAGGTTGTGGTTACCAGAGGGAAAGAGAGAAAGGTGTAAAGGGGCACATATGTATGGTGATAGATGAAAACAAGACTATTGGTGGTGAACATGATCCAGTCTATACAGAACTGAAATATAGTAATGTAGACCTGAAATTTACAGTTATAAGCTATATGACCTCAATAAAATTAAAAAGAAATTTATTTTTAAATGTAGCAAGACCCACTTTACATCTGGGCTGCAGGCAGCCCACACACTCACTGAATTACACAGAGGGGCAGTTTCCCAGGTGAGTCCTGTCTGTTTTGCCACCATCGGAACCTCCTGATGAACAACACAGGCCCAAGGATGTTGAGGCATGTGGGACCCCTGGACCAGGGAATGGTCTGAGAGTGTGTGACACAAAGTATCTGTGAAGTGCATACTGGGTAGTGAGTTTGTGCTTCTCTTCAAGGTATGCCTTTGATCATAATCTGCAGATAACTCAAGGAAAATCACTGGTAGGCTTGTTAAATGGAAAATTCTCATGTCCCAACTTCAAACTTGCTGAGTTAGAATTCCAGGGAAGGGGACACTGGACTTGTCCAGTTATTACCGTGTAGACTGAAATCTAAGACTCACTGCTGCTGGCGTCCAGGTGTAGCCACTGCCCGAGGTCAAAGCTCCACATCTTGTGAGGCCTGAGACAGCTCCCAGGGAAGATTTCTGTCTGTTGTCTGCAGAGGGGCGGCCAACTTACCTCTTCCCGCTGACTCGCTTCCCTAACTGGCTTCCTTGTGCCTTTCTTAATCCTTTTCTTTACCTTCAGAGATAACTGGGAGAGGCAAGATAGAGATACAAATTTTACTAAATCTAACTTTTAAGTAATCTTTAAAAAATTGTACAGCGTTCAGATGTAATATTTAATTTTCTTTGTGGTTGTTTTTTGTCATTGTGCCTTTCGTTGTTTTAAAGTATTTTGTGTTATTGGCTGGGAAGATAGCATGAGATTAACATCAGCTTTATATGGAGCTGTAAACCAGGAAAACACTTCATATTTGTCACACGGAATTAAGAATCACATTTGTGTAATGATGTATAAAGGAATTTGGTTGTTTTATTATTTGTTTTTTCTTCTTTTTGGCATAATAAAGTCCCAGTTTCTTCTTGGTGGACTGAGCAGGACTATTGATGTCTGATCTATAAGTGAAGAGTTAATAGAAGGGTATTGTTACTATTCAGAAATCTCTCCCTCACCGACTTTTCCTAAATGGTAGCATGGATGTTAGAGTTAAGAATTTTGATTTTTCCCCCATTAGATTATAGAGAGAAAGATAGTCATCAGAAACTTAACTTGGAGTTTTAGTCAAAGAGCATCACAGAAGAGCACTGAGCTTGGGCTCGGCCATTTAGCAGCTTTGTAACCTGGCTGAGTTTTCCAGCCACTGTACCCGGTCTCTTCATCTGTAAAATGGTGAGAAGAACAACATCTACTACATCAGAATATTTTGAGGGATATAGGAGTTCATGTATGTTCAAGCACAGAATTAACATTCAGATTGCAGTGCCTGGTTCAGTAGAAGTGTTTGCTGCTGTTATTATAATTATCATTATTTCATCTCCTTATCTTCCTCATGAGTTCCCTGTAAAACCAACAATGATCCACAGTGTCAACAGTTTTATTCTAGGTCCCTGCTGAAAGGCCTGCAAAGGGAGCCTCGTGCTTATAACCTCCTGTTTTATCCCAGTCTCTGGAGGGATGCATTGACCTCTTTCTTCTTTGCACTAGGCACTGAATGGGGGCCCACACCCAACCCTGCATGTCCTCCTTTTAGTATCCGATGTTTTTGAAACACTGCTTAGTGTTTACTTGGTGGACTATACTCCCTGACATGAGCAACTCATGGGAGATAAGATGTAGGAAACATTGTTCTATGTAGGTCTCTGAGTTTATCATAACGCAGAGTACAGTTGATCAAGGGACAAGGTAGAGTTCCTTAATGCAAAGATCTTCAGAGATGAGGGTGTTCTAATGTGACATCACCTGAAAATAAAGGAAGAACATAAAAGCATATGTAGTTTTACAAGGAAAAGCACACAACTAAAAGAATTGATCCCATTAAATACACTATTCTATTTGTTTATGCATCAAATTACTGATAGGAAATAGCCACGTGTAGAGATAGTAGAATTGATCGATTTCATAGAGAATTCTTTTTAACAGTTGTTCATATCTTGTGTTTTACATCATCGATTGGGGTAATATTTTCATCTTTTCCTGTCCTAGTGTCTTTATCTTTCTCAATTTTTCCAAGAGATATATTTATATTATCCTCTAAAATTCTAGGGCAATTTAAAAAAAGTTATGAAACATTTTAAGTTGTTGATATTGTATTTTGGAGGAGCACTAGATTGCAAGTGAATTAGTGATAATTAGAATTTTAGTTTGGTGAAAGATGGTAGTTGGAATTGATACCAGGATGGTTGTAACCCAGTTTTTTTTGTTCCCAAAAAATGAACCCAGTTCATTTTTTGATGTAGTTTTCAAAATGATAAAGCAAGTAATTTTTAATATAATAACTTGTCTCATTTTAAAATATGTGTTCTTGGAGAGGGTGATGGAGGTAGGTAGAAAATAGTTTAATGTAGTGACTTGTTTTTCTCCAGTTGATCTGTTATAAACCCAACAGCCATATAGCATCCTTTTGTCCAAATGACCTGATGGCACTTTCTTGACTTTTCTTACTGTGACTCTAGCAATCTGAGGTCACACTATCTTCTCCCTCCTAGTCATGTTTTCAATAGTAAGAGTGACATTGTCAATAATATAGTGACAACTTTGCACACAGTCTACTATTTACTAAAATATATATATCAATTGCAAACTTTGATAACATAATTGTTAAGTTTGAACTATTTGCAGTGCACTTAACAACTGATTGCTACACATTATTGTGTAGTGACATCGTGGTTAAAATCATTATTTGCAACATGTGACCACTTTCAATTTTATTTTTCTTTTTGAAGAAGAAAGGCTTGCATTTCCATCTTAGAAAATTGAGAACTGGTTTTTTGCCTTTATTTTTTTGTCTTCAGCTCTTCTTCCTACTGGTTACTAATTCACATGTCCAGTTACTTCAGATTCATGGTGCTACCTCCTCTGCCTTTTTCATGGCTCTCACATTAATTTTTCCATAATCCCTTCTGTGAAGGATGTTTCTCTCCACGCTCATCTAGTGAGGAAGAAACCGACCCTCCTTTATGTGAACTTGGAGACAGAGGCCAAGGTGAAGCCTTGGTGCCCCTCCCCACCAGTGAATTGCAGAAGGGCTGCAGATTCCCGTGAATCTTTTGCTCCCCTACTGGCTCCCTACATAGTTGGCATTGTCTCCAGGGAGGAGCCCAGCTTGGTACAATCAAATTTTTGAAGTCTATAGAAGCCTGCTGAAAGATAAGACTGGCTAGAAAGGACATCTGCAAGCAGTGTGCTCCAAAAGTTGGTGGCAGAAACATTAAGAAGAAGAAAACCTTTCCGTTTATCTTGTTTTCTCTTTATCTTCTCTCCCTTCCTTTTCCTTTACCTAGATGTTACAAAACCTGTCCACCCCTCATGGTGGTTGTTTTTTTCCTCAAAGCCCCAGTACATTGTTATATATCTTAGTTGTATGTCAACCCATGGTGGCTCTTTCCCTGGCGTCCCATGGCATTTTATTCATATCTCTTTCATTCAAATTATTTCTGTAGTGTAATTTATCTGTTTATACATATCTGTCTTACTTGCAGACTGCCAACATTTCAAGACCTTTGGGCACATAGTATATACTTAAGTATTTGAGTAAATAAATGAAGCTCTTTTTTTGAATAAGATCTAAATAAATAAAATACCTACTCAGCACATGAATGCAAGCATTTGAGAGAGAGTTTTGTGGCTGCTAAAGCAGACTGTGGATCAGTTTAGGGACTCAGTGCCCAAGTTACTCAATAGATTTAGATAAAATGAAAGAGATAATTAACTTTAGTTTTAAAATTCATGGACAACAGGAGCAGGATATCTAGGTGTGAATCAGGACTTGATCATTCTTGTTGCATCTTTGGAAAATTCAGTCCTTTATGTTTCTATGAAAATGTCACTGGCCAAGAGAATGAACAGAGGACTGGCTTTTAGAAAGGCAATTTGGTCACAGGAAGTCCTGGAGGAAAATATATGGAAGGAGAGTTGGTAGAAACATGGCAGAAACATTTTGTGTATAAACCCTAAAAATTGGGTTTACATGTTGTCTGAAAGTACTGTAACCCAACTTTTCTCCAATATAGATTTGAGCAGCTTTTAAATATCTAGGTATACAAAAAGTTTACAAAGGAAAATAGATCAAACTGAAAGGCGTTTAGGATGGAACAATGAAATGAAGCTGAAGTAAGCCAGAGCACTGAAAGTTGTTTCGGAAGGACCTGCAGTTTTCTTTCTTTTTTTATCCTTCTTTTTATTTATTTTTTCCCCCAACACCCCAGTAGATAATTGTATGTCATAGATGCACATCCTTCTAGTTGCTGTACATGGGACGTGACCCCAGCATGGTCGGAGAAGCGGTGCATCGGTGCGCGCCCGGGATCCGAACCCGGGCCGCAAGTAGCAGAGCGCATGCACTTAACCACAAAGCCACGGGGCCGGCTCGGAAGAACCTGCAGTTTTTAAAGGTAATCGGAAATGTATCCCTCAGGTTTAAAGTAGAAAGGGTAATGGGAACAATTCTCTATCACCTCATGTCCATGAGATTAAAAGCAACAGTCTCTCAGAGAAGCAAAACTTTTCTGGTCTCTAATGTCCCAAAAAGTGTTTTGAATGGTGCCTAATGAAAGAGATTCTGTGTGACATAATGCAAATGCGGTATCATCAACTCATTTCCAAGTTTAGTTCAAACATTTTAGGACACGTTCAATTGAGGTAATGCACACATTCTATAAGGGGCCAAGGAAGAGGCCGACAGCATTCTCTCTCAGCTTTTCACTTGACCAAGTGAGAAAATGTTCTTGAACAGATTGACCACGTCTCCTCAAGGCAATGCTCCATTTTCAATTTTTCTTTTTGTAAACTCAGCCTGCGTTTCCCATTACATATACAAGATAAAGCCTGTTTGTAGACATCCTTCGTTAGCAATGAGGAGCAGATCCATACTATTAAGTAATCAAATAAGCAGAACATCTGGTTGGCCCTTTTTAGGAAAATGACAGATTTAAGCCCACCTTCATTGGTGGAAGGACATGGTATACCAGAATTAAAATATCTACCATTTATTATGCAGCTAATCATAAGTCATGCTATTTAAATGAAACTGAATGAATTCTTCTTCTATTAAGTTGACCAGATTTTAGTCAAACTGATGTGTAATTTTATATAGGTGCATTTTTACTTAAAATGTAAAACTCTTTAGAGACCACTTTATTCAGTTTTAGAGGCATATTTTGTATATTTTGGTGATTTTATTTATTTTCCTTCATAGCAGAGAGGCACATCCTACTCTTTTTCTTGCTGCCCTCTCTCTCCAAGATAAAACTCATCCAAGTTTATTTTGCTTTATAAGGCATAGGCTTACATTGTGATGATAAAGAGATCATTTCTGAAACATATTTGGAACTGTAGGGAGCCCAGAATTTTAGATTATGCACAGAATTTTGTGAGGTAACTTCAAAAATGATGGAACATTTAAAGTTTTGCCAAGAAAATTTTTTCCTACTTTTCTTCACAGTAATTAAAAAAAAAAAGTTTAGTTTCTTAATTCTTCAGATGGGTGAGTGTAGGAGTTGGCAGGATTATATGTACCCTTGAGAGATCTCTCTCTGAGTTACTCTTTCAAAACAACCATCCTGGGCAGGCCCCATGGCTTAGCGGTTAGGTGATCGCACTCCACTGTTAGTGGCCCTGGTTCGGATCCCGGGCGCGAACCGACGGACTGGCTTCTCCAGCCATGCTGAGGCCGCATCCTACATACAGCAACTAGAAGGATGTTCAGCTATGGCATACAACTATCTACTGGACCTTTGGGGAAAACAAATAAATAAATAAAATTTAAAAAAGTAATTAAAAAAAACACCATCCTACTTCATGAATATTTAATGGGGACTCTGTTAGTCCCAAAGCTGCTGAGAGAAGCAGTTCCCAAAGCTCCAGCAGGTCCTGGGAGAGGACAGTGATGGTAATCAGTGTCATCAGAGTTTGGATGAGCAGTAGTCATTCTCTGGATGTTAGAACTGAGTGGAGTTTTCAAGCGCAGCCCAGTGACTCTAGACCTGAGCCCTGCTCAGAAGCCAGTTGACTTGTCATTCGCTCTGAGCATGGTGTCTTCCCTCTGCTCGTGCCCCTTTTTGTCATTTCTCATGCTTCTCCTGCCTCTTTCTCTTTCCTACACCTACTTTCTTCTTTTTCTCTCTTTCTTACTTTTACTCTATTATATTCCTTCTCCTTAGCATTTTTTTCTTCCTTTCTTATTGTTCTCATTCCTTTTCTTTTTATTTTGTAGTACAGTTACTCTGTACATCACTTTCATCTTAAAATTTTGACCCTCTACAATTCTTATACTTCAGTTAGCTATTTTGAAGAGAGTATTTTGATAAATTTCTCTTAGATGTTATAGCATGCTGATTCAAGGAGATAAAAACTATCATGAAAGGGATGGAGATGGAGAATGAATTCAGTTCAGGTAGCCATGGAATTAGACAGAGGGAAACTGAGAGCTTAGGTGTGGGTGTTCAAAATATTTCCTGATACATCTTTGTAGTTCATTGTTGTGGTAAACTGCACAGAGTCTTATTTACTGTTGGAGCCCAGAAGTTTGCTCCTCTGATCAGGTCAGCAGGTCTCGGCCTATAGAAAAGAATCTAGGAAACACTGCATGCATTTCTAATGTGAAGAACTGTTAGTGTTCTTCCAGGAGACACCTTGGGCTCTTCCCTGCACTATCTGAATAGAAAAAGAGGAAGAGATGCTTTTCTCCATCTGCACAAAACCAGGACTTTATCTTGAGTTTGAGAGAGTTTGCATGTGACTGAAAACAAAAGTTTTCCCAAGTTTGGATTTGTTTTAATAGGATCTATTGGCTAGCTTTGATGTCTTTATTCAAAATTGGCTACCTCTAGTGCTAAGTTCAGAGTGGAGATTTTTCAGTATAAGAGAGAAGAATCCCTTTTGGATTAACTCAGTGAAATATAGTATTTGGGAAAAAGGTTATATTTGAAGGCCACTTGTTAATATTCTGTCGCCACAGTGACATCTGTTGGTAAGTGACTACTTCATGCTATTCTCGATGATTTCTGTTTGAAAGACACACCCTGAGCTTGATAAATAAATGGCAAACAATAGGATATATTGGAGCATATGAGGAAGTCATTTGGGGTAAATCTAATTCGGACTGAGTTTGTTTTTCCAAAAGGGCCTGTCGCCTGCATTGTGTATCTGCTTTGCCGTGTCTCAAAGAGAAGAGTAAATGCCCTTAACATAAGGATGCAACTTCCCCCTCGTTGACATTGCCTTAAGGATAAGCATTTCTCCCTAGGCTTGGATTTTACTGCTGGACTCATCCTGTGACCACCCAGCTCCAGACAACAGACCTGACACCAGCCATGCCCAATGAGATGACAGACCTGCTCCACGCTGTTTCCACCTATAGCTATTCTGGCAGGGCAACCTAGCAGGGCGATCTTGTGGCTATTGTAAAAGGGACATTACAATCCTATGTGATACTTGCTCTTTGACGGTATATAACCGCTCTGTACACCCCACTCCTTCGGTGCCCTTCCTTCCTTATGAAAGGAAGGCCCAGGGCCATGGTCCTCAAAAGTTAGCTCATAATAAATTCACCCCAATTTTGATTTATACATTGGTTATGGATTATTTATGTAGACATTTGTTGGTGTAGTCGTGGCAAGATTTCAGAGAAACCCACCAGAGACCACCTGGAATCTACACTGAACTGGCATTTGGTACCAATAGGAGCCCATTGTGCTCCCCAGATCACTGCATTCTTCAGGTGACATGAGTGAGTTCTCCTGAAACCTGGACCTTTTTATTTTAAGTCGACGGTCCAGAGTTTATTTGAGCTGTTTTCAAGGCTTAAGGCCAGGTGTCTTAAGGGGGTACTGATACATTCCCCAGGTCAGAGGAACCTAGGGAGGAATTCCTAGGAAAGAGAAACGTAGAGAGAATTTCCTAGACCAGAGGAGCCTAGGGGGAAATTTTGGAGTGAATGGAGCAGGGTGACTTTTTAATATGGCTTAAAATTGGGAAAAATTATGTTTATAAAGTATTAAAAAAACTGCTTGATAGAGAAATGAGAGACTGAATCTGTTCAGCTCCAAAGAAAAGGGACATTGCTCCTCCCGACCTTTCGGGAATTCTCAAGCAACTGAGAATCTCATCGGGGGTGTCAGAGGGGAACCCCACGACTTGTAACCCTCCTTCCTATAGCGAGCTCCACTATCATTCATGTTAATTTATCACAGGTTAGTCCGGGAACGTGCACGGGAGGGCTAGTCACCCGCACTCCAAACCCCCACGGCAGTACCTAGACTGCGAGCGGGAGAAACCAAGGCATGTAAGAGAGTGATTACGACCTTTCTTTAGGGAGTAACACTCACAAGCAGCACACTCCTGACCCACTACACAGCCCCTAGAAATTGTTCAGACTTTGTAGCAAAATAAAAGAAAAGGAAAGTGGGAAATTGAGTTTGCTTGATCATTCCCGGCTGGGCTGCCTGGCCTCTGAACCCAGGAGACTTGCGCAAGTGCTAAGACAGCAGGGGGCCTAAGACTGAAAGAAAAAAGAAATTGGAAGGAAGCTTTCTGCAGATGGAAACTGCTAAATTTTCTAAAACAGCGGCTGTAAAATCTTTGTTGCATCTATCTGTTCTTTATGTGTCTGTCTCTACATGTATGTTATATGTGCGCGGTATTTTACCTCCAGAGGTTATGGTTAAAATCAAGAGGTTTATTCAATTAACTTGAAATAAGCACTCACAAAAGTTAGTTCTAAATCCAAATGTTTTTCCAGTTAACGTGATATGAAATAATCTTTGGTAAATAAAAGCTTATTTAAGCTTGTTAGTTTTCAGCATTGGATATAATGCAGATATGCAGCTTTTATTCGTCAAATAAACTGATGTTATTTCTACTACAAAACTGGTCTCAAAAAAAATAAATGATGGCTAATATTATTTAATGTCTCATAAAGTCTTGTAGGCAATCTAAATAATTATCGAGGGGCCGGCCCCATGGCTTGGTGGTTAAGTGCACGAGCTCCGCTGCTGGTGGCCCAGGTTCAGATCCAGGGCGCGCACCGAGGCACCACTTCTCCGGCCATCCTGAGGCCGAGTCCCACATATAGCAACTAGAAGGGTGTGCAGCTATGACATACAACTATCTACTGGGGCTTTGGGGGCAAAAAATAAATAAATAAAATCTTTAAAACATAATAAATAAATAATTATTGAGAACAGGTAAATAAATAGGTGAGTATTAAGTGAACTTTAAACAATAATCGTATGTTATAATGTATATAGCTTCTAAACTCTTTTTGGTAACTTAAAAATTTAGGATTTTGCTAAATTTTATGATAAAAATTCATTGAGTATCTAGATCATTTCCAAATAAGATAAGATATTAGACATTGCTAAATATAGGTTTATCTACTTTTGGCTTATTACAGAAAAACTACAAGGTGTTTTGGGTCTATTGGTAAACATGTCTTGTGTTTTATTTAAAAGATTGTACTATAAAGTAACATGTTTCCAAAAATTATAAAAAGTGTCCATATAAATTTGTCAAGCCATGAAATGCTAATGTAAAAGAAATTTTATAATTGCTTACTTAGTTTTTTACTTAAAAATTAAGGTTTCTAAGGGTTAAAAATTTCTAATATGTGATTAAGCTACTAAAAACTTAAGAAAAATATGTTTGTATTCAAGGAGAGTAAGATGTGTGTTTTCATTAAGAAGATATAAAAAATGGAAATATTTTTGTTTGGGTAGGAAAGATAAATTTGCCCTGAAAAGTACTAGAAGGAAAAAAAAGGAGCACATGGCACAAATTCTGAATGTAAACAAAAAGTTATAGAAGGTCTGTGGAAGAGAAACCCTGAGGAGTTTTATACATGGTTGAGTTGGCTAAGATTAAACTAAATCCAACTAAGTAAATGATTTTTAATATCAAAAGTAAGCTAGTACAAAATTCAAATTTGGTCTTCTTCCTTTTAAAAGGATAATTTTATTCTACTCTTTTTTTTCCCCAAAGCCCCAGTAGATAGTTGTACATCATAGTTGCACATCCTTCTAGTTGCTGTATGTGGGAAGTGGCATCAGCATGGCCAGAGAAGCAGTGTGGTGCGTCGGTGCACACCTGGGATCGGAACCCAGGGCCACCAGCAGCAGAAGACACGCGTCCAACCGCTAAGCCACGGGGCCGGCCCTATTCTACTCTTAATCTTCTCTTGATAGAGGTTATTACGTAAAAAGATTTTTCTTTACATTTGAGTTAAGTTTATCTAAAGAACAGAGATCTGTTTTGTTAAGGTAATTCCCTATGTTCAAAAGACTGAGGTTTCTCTATTAAGCTTTTTTTGACTGTTTAAATGTTGTTTGTTAATTAAGCATGGTTTCACTGCGACAAGAACAGGAACTCCTTGATCTTGTCTGACCAAGTGTTTAAAACCTCTCTGTATTTTTGACAATCTCCCCAAAATTATATCCTAAATAAAGTCTTTCTTATAACTTTTTTGTTTGAGAATTTTCAAAGATCCCTGGCAATTCTCAAGTAAATTTGATCTCTTCCTATAAAGAGGGAGATACTAAACTAATTAGGCTTGTTAAGTATGCTAAATTGCATGGGAAGCATTATCAAGTAAATGATAAAACTTCTTAGGTTACAATGCGTAGGTAAATATTACCCACTATTTTAACCCTGCTATCTTGTGTCGGGGGAAGAGGGAGAATCTCCCTCTGCCCTTTCCCTTAAGGTTCTTCTGGCTGGCCAAATAATCAACAAGACAGGTTAGCAGGAGAAAATAATACCAAGTTTAATAACATGTATACATGGGAGAAAGCAGGGACACTGCGTTTCTCAACACGATAGCAGAAATTCTCGTCTTAAATATCATTTTCAGCCAATGACAAAGGAGGATTTTGGGGGTGGGGGAGTCAATTACAGGAGATTACCACTAAAGCACAGTAAACAAGAGTAAGGTTTATTATACAGCCCCAAGGCCTCATCTTCCACATTGATAAGTTACTAGAAATGAGCTCACCCCCCCCTCTTCTCCAAACAGAGAGGGAGATACCTTTACAAATGGAGATTTCCCTTATAAATGTAAATGATTGTCTGGCAACTCCTCGCAGGGCCATCCAAAGAATGTGGCCAGAGAGACAGGACTCCCGATAAGATGGGCTTGTTGGTGCCTTTTCTATTGTAACCTCTATCCTAAATTATCTTTTATAGCAGTCATGATAATAACCCCTTCCTAAAACAGATTTTTTTTGGTTTTAAATTCTTTAGGCAGTTTGGGAGGGAAAACTCAAATATTTTTCCTGAGCTCTCTGAGTCCTTATTGTCTTCAGCTCGAAATAATCCGCATACCAGAGTGGTGCTTCCTGGGGCAGCTTGCCCTGAGCACCATCAGTTCCCTCCTCTGAAACTTCCCTAGGAGTTTCACATATTAAAAGCTGAGCTGGTGACTGTGGAGAGAGAAATCGTGTTAGTACCCAGGTGATAAGAAGTCTGCAAAGAGAGAAAAGAACATAGATTAGAATGAGGATGAACAAGCAGAAAAGAACAAATCGGAGCACATTTCCCCACACTCCATTAAACCAGTCCCCCAATCCTGGAAACAAGTCAGTCCAATAAAATGTGTGAGCTTCGTTTATCTGATGAAAAATGTCAATCTTCTCTTTTAATAGATTTAAGTTAGATATTATTTGACCTGTTTGATTCACATAAAAACAACATTTTTCTCCAATGATTGCGCATGCTCTTTCTTGCTGGGCAGTGAGTACGTTCAGAGCACGCCGATTTTGGAGCACCACAGATGCTAGGCTGTTAATCTCTGACTGGAGTATGTTTAAGGTTTGCATGGTGGTGTTGAACTCTTGTTCCATTACCATAGAGAGATTTAATATTGCTTTCTCCAACTCATAATCTCCAAAGCCGGGGAATAGGACTCTCAAGGCTGAAAAGAACTTGGAGTTGTGATACACAAGTGGATTTTCCACGATTTTTCGACTGGCACGTTTATGTGGCACAATCTTATGAACAAACGAACCCAAGTTTGTAATTTTGCTAGCATTTAAGGTGGAGTGTTTGGTGACAGAAGGAACCAGGTATCCAAGTCCGCATCGTCCTGACCAATTAGGTGGGAATCCTTTATACACTTTGTTGCCGCATAAAATGAAAAGACCAGTGTAGTTTAAAGACAAGGTTAGAATTGAGTCTGTAGTTCCCAGGATCTGGACTATTTCATGATCTGTGCCACTTGCACTGTTACTACCTAAACATCTCCATTTCCCCTGAACTCCAGTCAGTCTGCGAGAACAGAACAGATTGCGGAATAGCTGGTACAGGAGGCCTGCAGTCTGATTCTGACAGCTATAAAGCCTGGTCTTGTCACCTGACCAGGTGAGTCCAGATTTTTGATCCACTCATATATAGTCTGTGGCATTGGGCAGCTTAACCATGCGGATAGCTGCTATACCCCAAGTTGCACACGGGTGGCTCGTAGGCCATCCAGAGCACTTGGTGATTTGGCAAATGTTTGTGCCAGAGGGAGTAGTGATAGAGTCACTTACAATTTCCTTGAGAGTTCTGAAGATGCCACCTGTGGAATCAAACCACAGAGTTTGACGGCAATATTGTCTCGGTATATCACCCAGGAAAGGTCCAGTGCCATGTTTACTTTCAACGCAGAGGGAAAAACTTTCACTTATTGTTTGTGCTTGGGCAAGGGACAGTCCTTGACCTTTTAAGTAATCTTTCTGGGGCCCAAGTGACTCACCAGGAGAAGAAGCAGAGTGAAGTTTCCCTTCTTGCGGATACCATACTCTGTTACTCGTCCATTCTCCGTACTTAGTCCACCAGGTGTTCATATCAGCAGGAACAAAGACTAGTTCAGGTTCTTTTGCACTATCTAGCTGTTGACATAACCAACAGTCAGATTGATTAGTTAGCGTGGCTAGGGCTTGGTAAACTGGCATAAGGGGGTGTTTGGTCTGTGCCCGACCTGTTGAAAAGGAGAGGGTTAGTAAAAGCAAGACACAGATCGGAAAAGAGCCCATAGCGGAGACTTAGAGAGGGGAAGAGGGACAGATAGAGACCAGCACTCTCCAGTCAGCTTTCTAATAAATGATTAAAAAAATATATATATATATATATCCACTAATAGTTTGTGTGTGTGAGTGTGTATATATATAGGGAGTTTTGAAGCAAGGGGGAGGAAATGGGTCAAAGTAGGTTTTCTTGATCCGTGATCTTGGGAAAAGCTGTCTACTTCGTGATGTCGGCTGCTTCTGGGGCCTGGGTTTTGGCCCTCGAAATCCTTAGTTTAAGGTCACCTGTGGGGATTATCTCCCAGTTGTCTTGAGAGCGATGTTCTGGGTCTATTTTGGCGTGGCTCGCATGGATCCAGGAAGATTTTTCTTTTATTTTGATGGCAGTGCAGGTCGTCAGTAAAACTTCATAAGGTCCTTCCCAGCGAGGTGACAGTGCGTGTTTTTTTCTAAAGACCTTGATGTACACCCGGTCTCCTGGTCGAAAGGGATGGCAAGGCTTGTCAGAAGGTGGTGGCCATGCCTCTTTTACCTGTTGACGATATGCTTCAAGTATACTAGTTAATTTTTGTATATAACAAGTCATAGCATCAAATTGTTCACTTAAGTTCCCATAATATTCATTTAATCCAGGAATTGAAGGTTTAGAGACACCAGTAGGCATTGGACGTCCAAAAACTATTTCAAAAGGAGTCAATCCATGCCTTCTATTTGGAGTATTTTGAATCTTCATAAGGGCCAAGGGCAGAGCTTCTGGCCATTTAAGTCCAGTTTCTTGACAGATTTTTCCTAGAGTTCTTTTTATATCTAGATTTTTACGTTCTACTTGCCCTGATGACTGAGGGTGATATGGGGTATGAAATTTTAATGAATACCCCAGAGTTTTTGCAAGCAAGTGGTTTATCTCTGCTGTAAAATGAGTTCCTTGGTCTGATTCAATCCATAAAGGAATGCCAAAACGAGGAATAACTTCAGTTATTAATTTCTTTACCACTGTTGTGGCATCTGCATGTCTGGTCGGATAGCATTCAGTCCATCCACTAAACATGCAGACAATAACCAAACAGTGAGAGTAACCTAAAGCTGAAGGGAAGTCTATAAAATCCATTTGGAGTGCCGCAAAAGGCAACGTGGGCCTGGGAGGACTTCCTGGATCACACTGATTTCTCCCAGAGACTTGGTAAGATTTGCAAGTTGTGCACTGGGAGGTGATTTGGTCAGAAATTTTGTGGATGCCAGGGCAAAACCAATTGTCTTTCAGTTCCTTAACTATCCCCCGTTTGCACATATGTCCCATTTGGTGGGAGATAAGTGCAAGCCAAAAAGTCAAAAGAAAAGGAGCTATTGGAAGTCCATTTGGTCTAATGTATAATCCATCTGATAATTGTTTGGCACCTTTTTGTATCTAATTGTCTTTTTTAGATTGTGGGGCATTTGCCTGATAGTTAATAACATCAGTCAGGGATAAAGGCAGGTTTAAGAATTGGGTGGAAAACGGATAAGGGGGTCCATAGTGAGCTGCATGTTTAGCAGCTCTGTCAGCCCTGTCATTCCCTAAAGATATGACATCAGTCTCCTTAGTATGGGCTGAACAATGAACAATGGCAATTTTTGAAGGAAGGTGAATAGCTTGTAATAAGGCTGTAATTAAGTGTCCATTAGCAATAGGAGTTCTTGTAGAAGTTAAGAATCCACGGGATTTTTAAATTGTGTCAACAGCATGGCAGACTCTAGAAGCATATTTGTGTAAACGAAAGAAAAACAAGATTAATGGTTAGAGCAAATTGTAAACCAGTTTTTGAGTTCAGAGGACAGCCAGTGAAGAAGAATTTTAGATGTCAGCGTCAAAGTATCTTTTGCTGTTTAAAATATCTCTGATGGTGTCGTCAGGTCATCTCTTAAGTTTATATCAAGTTCATCAGCTTCAGTTTGTAAGGCTTCAGGAAAAAGGGCAGGTTCAGTTCTCAGTGATTTCAAATGAAAATGATGGAAAAAATCAAAAACGTTAGTTTGGACATCTGTAGCCAGATATTTCAGGAGACTAGAAGAAATCAGGATCCAGTCCAGTCAACAGATATAAAACAAAAACCTCAAAAGACAACAAAACTAGGATCTAATATCCGCAAATTTATACTGAAATAGTTTTTACTGAAATATAATTTTTTTTCTAAAATCACCCTCATTTTTATTAAGATAGCAAAATTAAAACTAGTTTGCAAAATAAGTCTAGTTCCAATAGAGTTGGCTCAATTATTTACATAAGTACAGCAAGAATAGCAGTTGATCACATAGGCTCTTTTAAATCTGCTTTGCTGGAACTTTTTATAAGGAATCTCACATTGAACTTTAAAGGTCTCTCGAGGCCAGGAAAGCCAAGCCAAGGATTTTGTCATCAGACTTTGTCTGCAATACCTATAAATTTGGGTGAATTCCTCTATTCCGAGGTTTCCCCAAAATATTTCAAGGTTCCTTGTACCTGCCAGATAACTGACATTCTTTACTTATCCTGGTATGTGCTGCTTGGAACATAAGGTACCAGGCCAATATTTTTACGTGGCTTTATTCCATAAAGTCTAATCTTTATTCCTCAAAAGCTGTATGGTTATATTGTAAATATGATGTTCCAGTCACAACCTTGGTAATAGAACCAGTGTTTCCCATTGTGTCCTGTTATAAGGAGAACAGATTTTTATTGAACTTATGCAAATAACTATATTGTCATGAAAACAACAATATTTACTTATTAAGAGTTTTTAAATTTGAGGGATCAGGTAGAGAGAAAAAGATAAATATTTTAATTTTACTTATAAAAGTATCATTTACCAAATTGCTATAAGTCATAGCTAGCTCAGGAGAAAAGAGAAAAAGTTTTTCTTAAATCTGAAAAAACATTAAAAATTTAGCAATACTTCAAACGAAAAATCATAAAAATTATAATCATCCTTATCAGTTGGTTCAGTCCTGTGTAATCTATTCTTGATCCCAATCTTTTTGTTAGCAGCTTTATGATGTTATCAGTCTCTCCATCAGATTTTTATAATTTTTTTTTACCCAGTTCAGTTTTATGATCAGAAAGTTTGTCAGAAACCTGTACAGTTCCAGTGTAAATGTCAGAGTCCTTTTTATGAATTTTTCTGAAGTTGAAACATTTTGCAAAAGCATTAGAGCAAAGAAATAAGTCTGTAAACAACAAGACCTCAAAATGGCAATTGACAAGGAAATTTGGTTAATTTTGTGACATACAACACTTTAAAATAATAATAACCAGAATTATGACTGATAACCAGGACAGATCAGAATTTCAGTAATGTTATACAATTTTAAAACACCTATGTCAATAACATTTGCCTACATAATAGCACCTAAGCAGGCTTATCATCACTGTTCTGACAATGCTTTCTATGTAATTGAACATATTGAATAAGCCTAATAAGTTTAGTATCTTTTTCCTTATAGGAAGAGAGCAAATTTCTTTGAGAAGTTCCAGGGCCCTTTGAAAATTCTCAAAGAAAAAAGTAAAAAAAAAGACTTTATTTAAGATATGAATTTTGGTGGAGCCTGTCAAAAATATAAACAATCAAAGCAAACAGAGCATTAACAGTCCAAAAGCCTTAATAGAGAGACCTCAGTCTTTTGAACGTAGGAAATTATTTTAACAGTTTTTTTTTTTTCTGTCTTTTAGGTAGACTTACTCAAAGGTAAAGAAAAATCTTTTGTAACCTCTTTATCAAGTTTAAGCATATTATCCTTTTAAGAGACAGAAGACCAAATTTTAATTTTGCACCAGCTTATTTCTGCTATTAAAACTCATTTACTTAATTAAATTTATTTCAATCTTAGCCAACTTGATCATGCATAAAACTCCTTTTCCAGAATTCCTCTTCCACAAACCTTTTATAACTTTCCTCTTACATTCAGAATTTGTCCCATGTCTTTCTTTTCCCTCCTAGTACTTGAGGACAAATTTATCTTTCTTAACCAAACAAAATATTTTCATTCTTTGTACCTTTATATATCTTACTTTTTTTTTGTACACAGACATATTTTTCTTAATTTTTAGTAGCTTCAATCACATATACTAATTAGGAATTTTACCCCTTAGAAACCTTAATTTGTAAGTAAAAACTAAGTAAACAATTATAAACTTTCTTTTACATTAGTATCTTGTGGCTTGGAAAATTTATGAACACTTATTTCATCATTTCTGGAAACATGTTACTTTATAGTACAATCTTTTAATAAAACACATGTTTACCAATAGACCCAAAACACCTTTTAGTTTTCCTGTGATGAAAAGCCAAAAGTAGACAAATGTACATTTAGCAATCAATGTCTAATATCTTATCTTATTTGGAAATGATGATACGCAGAGAATTTTTATCATAAAACTTAGCAAAACTCTCAAGTTTTAAGTCACCAAAAAGAGTTTGGAAGCTGTAACCACAATAACATATAATTATTGTTTAAAGTTCATCCAACATTCATCTTTTTTACAACTACTTAGTTACTGATTTTTAATAACTATTTAGATTGCCTATAAGACTTCATAAGACATTAGATAAAATTAGCCATCATTTAAATTACTATATTTGTTAACCAGTTCTGTAACAGAAATAACATCAGTTTTTTTCTTTCTTTTTTTTTTTTTTTTGTTTTTTTTTGTTTGTTTTTTTTTTTGATTTTTATTGATATTTTAATGGTTTCTAACATTGTGAAATTTTGGGTTGTACATTTTTGTTTGTCCATCACCCCATATATGACTCCCTTCACCCCTTGTGCCCACCCCCCACCCCCACTTCCCGGGTAACCACAGTCCAGTTTTCTCTGTCCATGTGTTGGTTTATATTCCACATATGAGTGAGATCATACAGTGTTTGTCTTTCTCTTTCTGGCTTATTTCACTTAACATAATACGCTCCAGGCCCATCCATGTTGTTGCAAATGGGACGATTTTGTCTTTTTTTATGGCTGAGTAGTATTCCATTGTATATATATACCACATTTTCTTAATCCAATCGTCAGTCGAGGGACACTTAGGTTGCTTCCACTTCTTGGCTATGGTGAATAATGCTGCAATGAACATAGGGGTGCATAAGCCTCTTTGGATTGTTGATTTCAGGTGCGTTGGATAGATTCCCAGTAGTGGGATGGCTGGATCATAGGGCATCTCTATTTTTAATTCTTTGAGGAATCTCCATACCGTTTTCCATAGAGGCTGCACCAATTTGCATTCCCACCAGCTGTGTATGAGGGTTCCTGTTTCTCCACATCCTCTCCAACATTTGTTGTTTTTTGTCTTGGTGATTATAGCCATTCTAACGGGCGTGAGGTGGTATCTTAGTGTTGTTTTGATTTGCATTTCCCTGATGATTAGTGATGTTGAGCATCTTTTCATGTGCCTATTGGCCATCTGTATATCTTCCTTGGAGAAGTGTCTGTTCATTTCCTCTGCCCATTTTTTGATCGGGTTGTTTGTTTTTTTGTTGTTCAATTGTGTGAGTTCTTTATATATTATGGAGATCAACCCCTTGTCAGATGTATGTTTTGCAAATATTCTCTCCCAGCTGGTTGGTTGTTTGTTCATCTTGATTCTGATTTCATTTGTCTTATAAAAGCTCTTTAGTCTGATAAAGTCCCACTTGTTTATTTTTTCTTTAGTTTCCCTAGTCTGGGTAGGCATGTCATCCGAAAAGATTCCTTTAAACCCAATGTCAAATAGTGTGTTGCCTATATTTTCTTCTATGAGTTTTATAGTTTCAGGTCTCACCTTCAGGTCTTTGATCCATTTTGAGTTAATTTTTGTGAATGGCGATAGCACATGGTCCACTTTCATTCTTTTGCATGTGGCTGTCCAGTTTTCCCAACACCATTTATTGAAGAGACTTTCCTTTCTCCATTGCATGTCCTTAGCACCTTTGTCGAAAATTAGCTGTCCGTATATGTGTGGTTTTATTTCTGGGCTTTCAATTCTGTTCCATTGATCTGTGTGTCTGTTTTTGTACCAGTACCATGCTGTTTTGATTACTATTGCTTTGTAGTATGTTTTGAAGTCAGGAATTGTGATGCCTCCTGCTTTGTTCTTTTTCTTTAGGATTTCTTTAGCTATTTGGGGTCTTTTGTTGCCCCATATAAATTTTAGTATTCTTTTTTCTATTTCTGTGAAGAATGTCATTGGGATTCTGATTGGGATTGCATTGAATCTGTAGATTGCTTTAGGTAATATAGACATTTTAACTATGTTTATTCTTCCAATCCACGTGCATGGGATATCTTTCCATTTCTTTATGTCATCGTAGATTTCCCTCAATAATGTCTTGTAGTTCTCATTGTATAGGTCCTTCACCTCCTTGGTAAGATTTATTCCTAGGTATTTTATTCTTTTTGATGCAATTGTAAATGGTATTATCTTTTTGAGCTCTCTTTCTGTTAGTTCATTATTAGCATATAGAAATGCAACTGATTTTTGTAGATTGATTTTGTACCCTGCAACTTTGCTGTAGTTGTTGATTGTTTCTAACAGTTTTCCAACAGATTCTTTAGGGTTTTCTATATATACAATCATGTCATCTGCAAATAGTGAGAGTTTCACTTCTTCGTTACCTATTTGGATTCCTTTTATTCCTTTTCCTTGCCTAATTGCTCTGGCCAAAACCTCCAGTACTATGTTGAACAGGAGTGGTGAGAGTGGGCAGCCCTGCCTCGTTCCTGTTCTCAGAGGAATGGCTTTCAGTCTTTCCCCGTTGAGTATGATGTTAGCTGTGGGTTTGTCATATATGGCCTTTATTATGTTGAGGTACTTTCCTTCTATTCCCATTTTATTGAGAGTTTTTATCATAAATGGATGTTGTATCTTGTCAAATGCCTTCTCTGCGTCTATTGAGATGATCATGTGGTTTTTATTCT
This sequence comes from Diceros bicornis minor, assembly GCF_020826845.1. Lineage (NCBI taxonomy): Eukaryota > Metazoa > Chordata > Mammalia > Perissodactyla > Rhinocerotidae > Diceros > Diceros bicornis. The sequence goes on along the minus strand of NW_026691111.1, from coordinate 342,798 downwards.
TTGTTTTGTTGATGTGATGTATCACGTTGATTGATTTGCGGATGTTGAACCATCCCTGCGTCTCTGGTATAAATCCCACTTGATCATGGTGTATGATCTTTTTAATATATTGTTGTATTCGGTTTGCCAATATTTTGTTGAGGATTTTTGCATCAATGTTCATCAGCGATATTGGCCTCTAATTTTCTTTCTTTGTATTGTCTTTGTCTGGTTTCGGTATCAGGGTGATGTTGGCCTCGTAGAATGATTCAGGAAGTGTTCCATCTTCCTCTATTTTTTGGAATAGTTTGAGGAGGATGGGTATTAAATCTTCTTTGAATGTTTGGTAAAATTCACTGGAGAAGCCATCTGGTCCTGGACTTTTATTTTTTGGGAGGTTTTTGATTACTATTTCAATCTCTTTACTTGTGATTGGTCTATTCAGATTCTCCATTTCTTCTTGGTTCAATTTTGGGAGGTTGTATAAGTCTAAGAATTTATCCATTTCTTCTAGATTGTCCAATTTGTTGGCATATAATTTCTCATAGTATTCTCTTATAATCCTCTGTATTTCCATGGTATCCGTTGTACTTTCTCCTCTTTCATTTCTAATTTTATTTACTTGAGCCTTTTCTCTTTTTTTCTTAGTTAGCCTGGCTAAGGGTTTGTCTATTTTGTTTATCTTCTCGAAGAACCAACTCTTTGTTTCATTAATCCTTTCTACTGTTTTTTTGGTCTCAATATCATTTATTTCTGCTCTGATTTTTATTATTTCTCTCCTTCTGCTGGCTTTGGGCTTTGTTTGTTCTTCTTTTTCTAGTTCTGTTAGGTGTAATTTAAGGTTGCCTATTAGGGCTTTTTCTTGTTTGTTAAGGTGGGCTTGTATCGCTATGAGTTTCCCTCTCAGGACCGCTTTTGCTGCGTCCCATATGGTTTGATATGGCATGTTATCATTTTCGTTTGTTTCCAGATAGTTTCTGATTTCTCCTTTAATTTCATCAATGATCCATTGGTTGTTCAGTAGCATGTTGTTTAATCTCCACATTTTTGTCACTTTCCCAGTTTTTTTTTCCTGGTTCATTTCCAGTTTCATAGCCTTATGGTCTGAAAAGATGCTTGTTATGATTTCAATCTTCTTAAATTTATTGAGGCTTGCTTTGTTTCCCAACATATGGTCTATCCTAGAGAATGTTCCATGCGCGCTTGAGAAGAATGTGTAGTCAGCTGTTTTTGGGTGGAGTGCTCTGTATATGTCTACTAGGTCCATCTCGTCCAGTTTTTCATTTAAGTCTAATATTTCCTTATTAACTTTTTGTCTGGATGATCTATCCATTGCTGTAAGTGGGGTGTTAAGATCCCCTACTATTATTGTGTTGTTGTTGATTTCTCCTTTTAGGTTTGTTAATAGTTGTTTTATGTACATTGGTGCTCCTATGTTGGGTGCATATATATTTATAAGTGATATGTCTTCTTGATGGAGTGTCCCTTTTATCATTATATATTTCCCTTCTTTGTCTTTCTTAACCTGTTTTATCTTGAAGTCTACTTTGTCTGATATGAGTATGGCAACACCTGCTTTCTTTTGTTTGCCATTAGCTTGGAGTATTGTCTTCCATCCTTTCACTCTGAGCCTGTGCTTGTCTTTAGTGCTAAGATGTGTTTCCTGAAGGCAGCATATTGTTGGGTCTTGCTTTTTAATCCATCCTGCCACTCTGTATCTTTTGATTGGAGAGTTCAATCCATTTACATTTAGGGTAACTATTGAAACATGAGGGTTGAATGTTGCTGTTTTGTCACTTATTTTCTGGTTCTTTTGCATTTCCTTTGTTTCTTGTCCCATTTGTTTTGGACTGCCAATTCAGTTTGGTTGTTCTGTCTTATGATTCTTCTAGTTTTCTCTTTGTTTATCATATGTGGTTTTAATTTGATTATTTGTTTAGTGGTTACCTTGAGGTTTGGGCGAAAAATCTTCTGTATGAGATAGTCCATTATCTGATGGCCTCCTATTTCCTTATACTAAGTCAATTCTGTCACTTTCCTCTTCCCCTTCTAAGTTGCTCTTGTTATACCTTATTCTATCTTGTGTTGTGGCTGTGTGTTTACAGTGATGAGGTTAAATTTATTTTTGGTGAATTTCTTCCTTTGATCTTTGAGTTTAGTATTTAAGTGGTTGCTAACCTATTCCGGTAAAGATCTACTATTTCTCTGATTTTGTCTACCTACTTTTCTCCTTACTCCAAGCTTTGTGTTCCCTTTCTCTTCTTGTTTTCAGGCCTGAGGGCCTTCTTGAGTATTTCTTGTAGTGGCGGTCTCGTGGCCATGAACTCCCTTAGCTTTTGTTTATCTGGGAGAGTTACTATTTCTCCATCATATTTGAAGGATATTTTTGCTGGATAGATTATTCTTGGCTGAAAGTATTTGTCTTTTAGTATTTTGAATATATCATTCCAGTCTCTTCTAGCCTGAAAAGTTTCTGTTGAGAAATCCGCTGAGAGCCTGATGGGAGTTCCTTTGTACGTTATTTTTTGTTTTTGTCTAGCTGCCCTTAATATTGTTTCTTTGTCGTTGACCCTGGCTAGCCTTACCACTAGGTGTCGTGGTGAAGGCCTTTGTCTGTTAATATATATAGGAGTCCTGTTGGCTTCGCTTACTGGTATTTCCTGCTCCTTCCCCAGATTTGGGAAATTTTCAGCTATTATTTCCTTGAATAGGCTCTCTGTTCCTCTTTCCCTCTCCTCTCCCTCAGGAATACCTATAATTCTTATGTTACATTTTCTAATAGAGTCCGATATTTCTCGGAGTCTTTCTTCATTTCTTTTCAGTCTTAGTTCTCTCTCTTCTTCCATCTGGAGTATATCTGTATTCCTATCCTCTAAAGTACTAATTCTTTCCTCCATATTGTCAGCTCTGTTCTTTAAAGATTCCAGATTCTCCTTTATCTCCTCCATTGTGTTCTTCATCTCCATCAGCCCTGATAGGTTTTTCTTTATGATTTCAATCTCTTTTGTGAAGAAACTCCTAATCTCATTTAATTGTTTGTCTGTGTTGTCTCGTATTTCGTTGAGTGTTTTTATGATAGCTATTTTGAAATCTCTGTCATTTAGTTTATGGATTTCTGTGTCTTCGGGGTTGATTTCTGGGTGCTTGTCATTTTGTTTCTGGTCTGGTGATTTCATATATTTTTGCATTGTGGTTCCTGTGTTGGTTTTGATTTTCCTCATCCTGGAAGTCTCTGGTTGCAATTTCCACCTGCCGCCACTGTGTGGTGGTAAAGGGCTGTGTAGTCTAAGCCCCCTGCGCTCTGCCCCAGTTTTTCTGCTGCGATCCGCAGTTTTGTTTTGTTTTGTTTTGTTTCTTTTCCCCACTGCGATCCACGGGTCCAGTCCAGTTTATTCAGGTCTGCCTCGGACCGCTAGATCTGGTCGAGCTGCAGACTCCGGGTTGCGGGGAGGGGGGAGCTCTCTCTTTTGCCCTCTGGGTCCCTGACGTGGGAGGCTTCTCATTTGCCCCTCTTTATCCGCTCTCTGGGTTGCTCAGATGTTGATGGTAGCCCTGTGGCTCCTCTGAGCCCTCTGTGCGGGAGTTTCCCACTGGCTGAGAGCGCCCGAAGAGCTACAGTTTCCCGCCGAGGGCCGCCCCTCCCCCCCCCTGGGAGCCGCGCGGACCGGATCGCTGATCTGATGGGGAGGGAGCGGAGTTCTCCTTACCTCTCCCCACTTCCTCCGGGGGCCCAGCACGTTCCGCTCTCAGATGTGCGGCAGTGTGGATCCCTCCGCTCCAGCTTTTGACTGTCTGGGATTCCGTTGTTGGTCTGTGGCTGTTACTTTTGTTGTATTTTGTGGGGGAAGAATTCACGGGAAAGCTCACTCCGCCATGATGCTGACGTCACTCTCCCCTTTTCTTCAGAGCTGAACATGTCCAGACTCTCATTTCTCTATCAAGCAGATTTGTTCAGACCTTATAAACATAATGCTTTCCAATTTTAAATCCAAATTAAAAGGACAACCAACCCAGTTTACTCCAAGCTTCCCCTAAGCTCCCTTGGCCTAGGAAATTCCCCCTAGGTTTTTTTTTACCTAGGAAATGTACCGGTACCCTTCAAAGCCTTTAGTCTTAAGACCTTAAAACAGCTCAAATAAACTCTTGGACCGTCAACTTAAAATAAGGAGGTCGAGGTTTCATGAGAACTCACCAGGTTCACCTGAAGAATGCAGTGATCCAGATGGGGCTCAAAGGGCCCCTGCGGTACCAAGAACCAGTTCAGTGTAGATTGCAGATTGTCTCCGGTGGGTTTCTCTGAAATCCTGCCACAACTATGCCAAGAAAGGTCGACACAAATAATCCATAACCAATCTATAAATCAAAACTGGGGTGAGTTTATTATGAGCCAACCTTTGAGGACCATATAACCTGTGAGAGTCCTTTCACGAAGAAATGGAGCACTCCAAAGAAGTGGGGTGTACAGAGTGGTTATATACTATCAAAGAGCATGTACCACATGTGATTGCAATGTCCCTTTTAAAATAGCCACGAGATCAGCCCTGGCAGATTGCCCTGCCAGAACAGCTATTGATGAATACAACGGGGAACAGATCTGCTGTCTTGATGGGCGTGGCTGGTGTCAGGTCTGTTGTCTGGAGCTGGGTGGTCAAAGGATGACTGCAGCAATCAAATCGTAGCCTAGGGAGAAATGTTTATCCTTAAGGAAATGCCAATGAGGGGTAAGTTACATTCTTATCTTAAGGGCATTTACACTTCGCTTTGGGACATGGCAAAGCAGATACATAATGCAGGAGACAGGCCCTTTTGGAAAAACAAATTCAGGCCGAATTAACTTTACCCCAAATGGCTTCTTCATATGTTCCAATATATCCTATTGCTTACCATTTATTTATCAAGCTCAATATGTCTTTCAAACAGAAATCGAGAGTAGCATGAAGTAGTCACTTACCAACAGATGTCACTGTGGCAACAGAATATTAACAAGTGGCCTTCAAACATAACCATTCTCCCAAATACTGTATTTCACTGACTTAATCAAAAAGGAATTCCTCTCTCTTATACTGACAAATCTCCATTCTGAACTTAGCACTAGATGTAGCCAATTTTGAATAAAGACTTTTAACATCAAAGCCAGCAAATAGTTCTTGTTAAAGCAAATCCAAACTTGGGAACACATTTGTTTTCAGTCACATGTAAATCCTCTCAAACTCAAAATAGGGTCTCAGCTTTGTGCAGATGGAGAAAAGCTTCTGTTCCTCTTTTTCTATTCAGATAGTGCAGGGAAGAGCCCAAAGTGTCTCCTGGTGGAACACTAACAGTTCTTTACATTAGAAATGCATGCAGTGTTCCTAGCTTCTTTTCCATAGTCTGAGACGCGCTGACCTGTGCAGAGGAGCAAACTTCTGGGCTCCAACAGTAAATAAGACTGTGTGCAGTTTACCACAACAATGAACTACAAAGATGTATCAGGAAATATTTTGAACACCCACACCTAAGCTTTCAGTTTCCCTCTGTCTAATTCCATGGCTACCTGAAGTGAATTCGTTCTCCATCCCCATCCCTTTTGTGACAGTTTTTATTTCCTTGAATCAGTATGTTATAACATCTAAGAGAAATTTATCAAAATACTCTCTTCAAAATAGCTAGCTGAAGTATAGGAGTTATAGAGAGTCAAGATTTTAAGATGAAAGTGATGTACAGAGTAACTGTACTACAAAATAAAAAGAAAATGAATGAGAATAATAAAAGACAGAGGAAAAAATGATAAGGAGAAAGAATATAATAGAGAGTAAAAGTCAGAAAGAGAGAAAAAAGATGAAAGAACGTGTAGGAAAGAAAAAGAGTCAGGAGAAACATGAGAAATGGCAGAAAGGGGCACGAGCAGAGGGAAGACACCATGCTCAGAGTGAACGACATGTCAACTGGCTTCTGAGCAGGGCTCAGGTCTAGAGTCACTGGGCTACATTTGAGAACTCCACTCAGTTCTAACATCCTGAGAATGACCACGCCTCATTCAAACTCGGACGGCACCGGTTACCAGGGCTCTCCTCTCCCAGGACCTGCTGGAGCTTTGGGAACTGCCTCTCTCAACTCTGGGACTGACAGAATCTCCACTAAATATTCATCAACTGGGATGGTTGTTTTGAAAGAATAACCCAGAGAAAGCTCTCTCAAGGATACACTTAAACCTGAGAACATCTTCACTCACACTTCTGAAGAATTAAGAAACTACTTTTTTTTTGTTTTTGTTTTTTAATTACTGTGAAGCAAAGTAGGAGAAAACTTTCCTGGCAAAATTTTAAATGTTCCATCTTTTTAGAAGTTACATCACAAAAATTCTGAGCATAATCTAAAATTCTGGGCTCCCCACAATTCCAAATGTGTTTCAGAAATGATCTCTTTATCATTACAAAGTAAGCCTATGCCTTATAAAACAAAATAAACTTGGATGAGTTTTATCTTGTAGAGAGAGGGCAGCAAGAAAAAGACTAGGATGTGCCTCTCTGCTATGAAGGAAAATAAATAAAGTCACACCAAAATATACAAAATATGCTTCTAAAAATGAATGAAGTGGCCTCTAAAGGGTTTTACATTTTAAGTAATAGTGCACTTACATAAAATTATGCATCAGTTTGACTAAAATCTAGTCAACTTAATAGAGGAAGGACTCATTAAATTTCATTTAAATAGCATGACTTATGATTAGCTGCAAAACAAATGGTAGATATTTTAATTCTGGTGTAGTATGTCCTTCCAAAAATGAAGGTGGGCTTAAACCTGTCATTTTCCTAAAAGCGGCCAACCGTATGGTCTTCTTATTTGATTATTTAATAGTATGGATCTTCTCCTCATTGCCAACGAAGGATGTCTACACACAGCCTTTAGCTTGCATAGGTAAGGGGAAATGCAGGCTGAGTTTACAAAAAGAAAAGTTCAAAATAGGGCATTATCTTTAGGAGACGTGGTCAATGTGTTCAAGAATATTTTCTCCCTTGGTCAAGTGAGCAGCTGAGAGAGAATGCTGTCAACCTCTTCCGTGGCCCCTTATAGAATGTGTGCATTACCTCAATTCAACGTGTCCTAAAGTGTTTGAACTAAACTTAGAAATGAGTTGATGATACTGTATTTGCATTACATCACACAGAATCTCTTTCATTAGGCACCATTCAAAACACATTTGTGGGACATTAGAGGCCAGAAAACTTTTGCTTCTCTGAGAGACTGTTGCTTTTCATCTCCTGGACATGAGATGATCAGGAATTGTTCCCATTTCTCTTTCTACTTTAAACCTGAGGGATACATTTCTGACTACCTTTAAATACTGCAGGTTCATCTGAAACACATTTCAGTGCGCTGGCTTACTTCAGCTTCATTGCATTCTTCCATCCTAAACTCCTTTCAGTTTGATCTATTTTCCTTTGTAATCCTTTTTTATACCTAGATATTTAAAAGGTGCTCAAATCTGTGTTGGAGAAATGTTGAGTTACAATTCTTTCAACCAGCATGTAAACTCAATTTTTGGGTGTCTACACAAAAAGTTTCTGCCATGTTTCTACCAGCTCTCCTTCCATACGTTTTCCTCCAGGATTTCCTGTGACAAAATTGCCTTTCTAAAAGCCAATTCTCTGTTCACTCTCTTGGCCAGTAACCTTTCCATAGAAAGATAAAGGACTGCATTTTCCAAAGATGCAACAAGAATGATCAAGTCCCGATTCTCACCTAGACAGACAACTCCTGTTCTCCATGAGTTTTAAAACTCAAGTTAATTATCTCTTTGATTTTGTTTCAATCTCTCGAGTAACCTTGACACTGAGCTCCTAAACTGCACCACAGCCTGCTTCAGCAGACACAAAACTCTCTCTCTAATGCTTGCATTCACGTGCTGAGTAGCTACTGTATTTATTTAGACCTTTTCAACAAAGGATCTTCATTGATTCACTCAAATACTGAAGTATATACTATGTGCCCAAAGGTCTTGAAATGTTGGGGGCCTACAAGGAAGACAGATATGTATAAACAGATAAATTAGACTACAGAGATAATTTGAATGAAAGAGATATGAATAAACTGCTGTGGGACTCCAGGAAAAGAACCACCATGAGTTGACCAACAACTAAGATATATAGCTATGTACTGGGGCTTTGAGGAAAAAAACAACCACCATGGCCGGTGGACAGGATTTGTACCGTCTAGATAATGGAAAATGAAAGGAAAGAAGATAAAGAGAAAACAAGATAAACGGAAAGGTTTTCTTCTTCTTCATGTTTCTGCCACCAACTTTTGGAGCACACTGCTTGCTGATGTCCTTTCTAGCCAGACTTATCCTTCAGCCGGCTTCTATAGACTTCAAAAATTCGATTGTAACAAGCTGGGCTTCTCCGTGCAGACAGTGCCAAGTATGTAGGGAGCCAGGAGGGCAGGAAAAGATTCACAGGAATCTGCAGCCCTTCTGCAGCTCACTGGTGGGGCTGGGCACCGAGGCTTCACCTTGGCCTCTGTCTCCAAGTTCACAGAAAGGAGAGTCGGTTCCTTCCTTGATATATGAACATGGAGAGAAAACTATTTCACAGAAGGGGTAATGGAAAAATTAAAGTGAGAGCCATGAAAAAGGCAGAGGAGGTAGCACCATGAGTCTGAAGTAACTGCACTTGTGAATTAGCAACCAGTATAAAGAAGAGTTGAAGACAAAAGAAAGGCAAAAAACAAGTTCTCAATGTTCTAAGATGGAAATGCAATGCTTTCTTCTTCCAAAAGAAAAAAGTCATTGATCCTGTTCTGTTCCTTTAAAATAAAATTGAAAGGGGCCACATGTTGCAAATAATGGTTTTACCATGATGTCACTACACAATAATGTGTAGCAATCAGTTGTTAAGTTCACTGCAAATAATTTATTCCTTAACAATTATGTCATCAAAGTTTGCAATTGATATATATACACTTTAGAAAATAGAAGACTCTGTCCAAATTGGTCATTATTATTGACAATGTCACTCTTACAACTGAAAGCTTGATTAGGAGTGAGCAGGTGCCGTGAGCCTAGATTGCTAGAGTCACAGCAAGAACAGTTAAGAGAGTGCCATCAGGACATTTGGACAAAAGAATGTTATATGGCTGTTCGGTTTATAACAGATCAATTGGAGAAAAACAAGTCACTACATTAAATTATTTTCCACTTACCTTCATCACCCTTTCCAAGAATACATATTTAAAATGAGACAAGTTATGATATTAAAAATTACTGGCTCTGGCATTTTGAAAACTACATCCAATAATGAAGTAAAAACTGGGTTACAAACATCCTGGTGTCAAGTCCAACTACCATCATTTCCCAAACTAAAACTCTCATTATCACTAATTCACTTGCAATCTAGTGCTCCTCCAATATACAAAATCAACAACTTAAAAATGTGTCCTAACTTTTTTAAAATTTCCCTAAAATTTTAGGGGATAATATAGATATGTCTCTTGGAGAAGTTGAGAACGATGGAGACACTAGGAAAGTAAAAGATGAAAATATTACCCTAATCAATGATGTAAAACACAAGGTATGAACAACTGTTAAAACAATTCTCTATGACATTGATCAATTCTACTAGCTCTACACCTGGCTATTTCCTATCAGTAATTAGATATATAAACAAATAGAATAGTGTATTTAACAGGATCACTTCTTTACTTCTGTGCTTTCCCTTTTAAAACTACATATACTTTTATGTATTTTCTTTATTTTCAGGTGGAGTCACATTAGAACACCCTCATCTCTGAAGATCTTTGCATTAAGGAACTCTACCTTGGCCTTTGATCACTGTACTCTGTGTTATGGTCAACTCAGAGCCCTACATGCACCAATGTTTCCTACATGATCTCTCCCGTGTGTTGTTCATGTCAGGGAGCATAGTCCACCAAGTGAACGCTAAGCAGTGTTTCAAAAGCATCAGATATTAAAAGGAGGACATGCAGGGTTTGGTATGGGCCCCCAATCAGTGCCTCAGTGCAAAGAAGAAATAGATCAATGCATCCCCCCAGAGACTGGGATTAAAACAGGAGGTTATGAGCACGAGGTTCCCTCTGCAGGCCTTTAAGCAGGGACCTGGAATAAAACTGCTGACACCATGGACCATGGTTGGTTTTACAGGGAACTCACGAGGAAGATAAGGAAATAATGATAATTATAATAACAGCAACCAACAATTCTACTGAGCCAAGGACTGCACTCTGAATGTAAAATTTGTGCTTGAACATACATGAACTCACATGATCCTAAAAATATCCTGATGTAGTAAATGTTGACCTTTTCACCATTATATAGGTGAAGAGACTGCATACTGTGGCAAGAATACTCACCTAGGTTACAAAGCTGATAAACGGCAGAACCCAATCTCAGTGCTCTTATGTTATGCTCCTTAACTATAACACCAAGTTAAGTCTCTAATGAATATCTCCACTTGCAACTGCCAACAGCATCGTCCTCCATCGATGCAGGTAGGTGTGGGCAAGGCAGGGACCCGGGTATGGGAGGCAGCCTGATCTCACATCTGGCACACTGGTTGCCAGGCTGCTTCCTCCTCTGACGGGGCCCAGCACACACCCCAGGAGACTTGGTGGCCGTCCGCAGGGCTATTTCCTCTGGAAATTGTCCCCTTGGAAGGGGCCTGTCCCAGGTGGCAGGTTGGGCTGGTTGGCCAGGCTCCTTTGGAGAAAGCAGGCGAGCCCTGCCAGCCTTGCAGTCGCCCTGGGTGTGACGCCTCTGCCCTCAGGCAGAGTGCCTCACGTATGCACTCCATTGCGGATTTCTCCCCAGAGCCTTGGCCTGGTCACTAGGAAGGCCAGGCCCTCCCGACTCCAGAAAGGAGGCTGGGACCTGTTGCCGGAAGGGCTTGCCCAGTGTGACCTTGGCTCCCTAGGCCTGCGGGCTCCTGGGGCCGCACTCACTGCTGTGCCATATGTCTGTCTTGGCCCTTCTGAGTCCACAGAGCCTTTCCTCCACCTGGCTGCAGTCGAAAAGTGCAGGCGTGGGGTAAGGCCATGGCTTTGTCTTTCCAGGTATAAATGAGCCCCTGGACAAAGCAGCTGGCCCAGGCAGAGCCTTGAGCTCGAACCCCAGTACGCCTGGGGTGACCAGGGCCAGACCAAGGCTTCCAAGGCAGTGAAGCTGCCTGCGAGCTGAGAGGAATTGGGCGAGGGGAGGGAGACAACAGCTGAAGCCAAGTCAAGAAGGGCAGTGTTTTTCAACTGCAGCTGGTAGCCGCCCTAGGGACGACCCAGCTGGTCAGAGCCTGGCAGGAGGGCGGGACCTTCCCTGAGGACCCCTGAGGCCCACCCTAGTCCCCGGCAGCCGCGCATGCTCCCTTGGCCTGAGGGTGTTGAACCCAAGCTCGCAGGGCTCCTGCAGCGGCCAGAGAAATAAGGGCCCATGGTAGAGGTAGGCGATGTGGGCAGAGCACCCCACCTTCCTCTCCTCAGTTCCCTGAGGGAGAGAGAGAGAGAGAGAGACAGAGAGAGAGATAGAGACAGAGAGAGAGATTCCTGAATTCTGAGTCGCTGCCTCCACAGCTGGTACCAACTCACACGCCATGCCACTTCCACCTGCCGCCCCCACGCCTACCCCAGGGCCAGCCCCACCACACAGAGGTGGGTTCCTGGTCACCTCCTTGCTGTCCCTTCCAGACCTGATCCCAGTGCAGGGGAAACGGTTCAGACAAGACTTTACATGTCCCTCTCCATGAGAATTGTCTTCTTCCCCTCTCACATCCCACATGCCCACCCTCCAACATCCTCCTTTTTCATTAGCTCACGAGAGGATGCAAGATGAGAATCTCTGACATTGTGTGGAGAGACTCAGGTTCCCAGGTTCCCCCCATGGACACACGTTCCTCATCTCAGTATGATTTTCTCCAATGAACCTGTCTTGTTAAGGATTTGGCCAGCCATAAGAACCTGAAGGGAAAGGGCGGAGGGGGATTCTCTCTCTGCCCGTGACAGCCCCGAGCTGTCAGTCCCTCAGACCTGGCCAGGGGCAGCCCATCCCCTGGCGCCCTCTCCCAGACCATCCCAGAGCAAGCCTGATGCCAGCCCCACCCCACTCGCCACTGCCACGACCATTGTCCTCCCTCGGGAGGCCTGGGTAGGACAGGGACCCAAGTGTGGGAGGCCGCCACATCTCAGGTCTGGCACACCGCTTGCCAGGCTGCTTCTTCCTCTGATGGGGCCCAGCACATGCCCCAGGAGACTTGGCAGCTGTCCCTAGGGCTATGTCTTCCGGAACTTGTCCCCTTGGAAGGGGCCTGTGCCAGGTGGCATGTTCGGCTGGTTGGCCAACCTCCTTTGGAGAAAGCAGGCGATCCGAGCCAGCCATCCTGTTGCCCTCTGCATGGCTCCTCTGCACTCAGGAAGAAGGCCTCACACGTGCCCTCCTTCAAGCTTTTCTCCCCAGAGCCATTTCCTGGGCTACTGTTAGTCTTACTGTTAGTGTTATGGTTGGTTTCCAGTTACTGTCATTTTTATGGTTAGGTTTAGTTTTCGGGTTACTCTTAGGTTTATATTTAGGTATATGTTTAGGGTTAGGGTTAGGTTTATGGTTCTGGTTAGGGATAGGCTATGATTCGCGTTAATGGTATGTTTGAGTTTAGGTTAGGGTTAGGGTTAGAGTTGAGATTAGTGTTATGGTTGATTGCCAGGTTTGGGTTAGATTTCAGGTTAGGGTTAGGGTTCAGTTAGCATAGGGTGATCATCTGGTTTGTGTAAGGATTACGATTTCTGTTACTGTTGGGGTTAGGGTTATGGTTAGCATTAGGGTCATGGTTCTGGTTAGGGTTAGGGTTTGGGTTTGGTAAAGGTTTGTTTTACGTGTTAGAGTTTAGGGTTAGGCGGTTAGGGTCAGTGGTCAGGTTCAGTTTAGTGTTGGGATCAGTGTTAGGGTTCCAGTTAGATTTAGGTTTAGGGTTAGGTGTAGTGTTAGTGTTAGTTTTCAGGTTAGTGTCAGGGTTAGCGCTTGGTTTTCATATCGGTTTAGGCTTAGGGTTGTGGTTGGGTTAGGAATCGGGTTAGTCTTAGGGTTCGGGTTCGGGTTAGGGTTCTTGTTAGGGTTTGGATTCAGGTTAGCGTTTGGGTTAGTGTTAAGCTTAGGGTTAGGCTGAGGTTTAGGGTTAGTATTCGGATTAAGGTTATGATTAGGTTTCGGGTTCGAAAAAGGCTTAGCTTTAGCGTTAGGTTTCTTGTTAGGGTTAGGGTTAGGGCTAGGGTTCAGGTTAGGGTTAGGGTTGGGTTCAGGTTATTGTTAGGGTTAGGTTTACCTTTTGATTTCTGATTAGGGTTAGGGTTTGATTGAGGTCTAGGGTTAGGGCTAGGGTTAGGGTTGGCATTGGGTTTGGATTAGGGTTAGGATTAGCATTAGGGTTAGAAATATGGTTAGACTTCAGGTTAAGGTTAGGGTTAGCAATAGGGTTTGGGTTCGGGTAATGTTTAGCTTTAGTGTTAGGGCTAGTGTTCGAGTTAGGGTTAGGCTTAGGGTTTGAGTCGGGCTACGATTAGGTTTAGAGTTAGTGTTACAGTTCGGGCTAGGATTCCTGATAGGGTTAGGGTTAATGTTCATGTTAAGTTTAGGTTTATGTTTAAGGTCAGGGTTGTTTTCGGGTTAGGGTTACGGCTAGGGTTCGAGTTCATTTTCCGGTTAGGGTAAGGGTTATGTTTTGCTTTATTGGGGCGGTTATGGTTAGGTTTACTGTTAGGGTTTTGTTAAGGTTAAGGGTGAGGTTAGTGTTTGGATTAGTGTTAGGGTTAGGGTTTGGGTTCTCCATGGGGTTAGTGTTAGGGTCGGATTAGGCTTTGAGTTTGTGTTAGTTTTAGGGTTAGGGTTATGGTTAGGTTTAGAGTCAGGGTTAGGGTTGGGGTTCACGTTAGGTTTTGGCTTAGGGTTAGGGCTAGGTTTGGGGTTAGTTTTGGATAAGGGATAGGGCTGGGCTCAGGTTGGGCTTGGGTTCGAGTTAAGGTTAGGTTTAGTATTCGGTTTCGGGTTATGGTTAGGGTTATTTTTCATGTTAGAGGTAGCATTATGGTTACAGTTAGGGTTTGGATTAGAGTTAATGTTAAGGTTAGGGTTATGTTTTGGCTTATGGTTCAAGTTATGGTTATGGTTAGAGTTAGTGTTAGAGTTAGGATTAGAGTTAGGTTTAGGTTAGGGTTGGGTTCGGGTTCAGGTTAGGGTTAGCATTAAGTTTAGTGTTAGGGTTAGTGTTTGGTAGGGTTATGGTTAGTGTTTGGTATCTGTATCAGGTTAGGTTTACTGTTAGGGTTCGGGTTAGTGTTTGAGTTAAGGTTAGGGTTAGGGTTCAGGTTGGTTCGTGTTCGGGTTCGGGTTAGTGTTCACCTTAGGGTTAGGGTTAGTTTTTGGAGTAGCGTTGGGTTCTGGTTCAGTTTAAGGCTAAGTGTTGGTTTAGAGTTAGGGTTCCGATTCGTGTTCATGTTAAGGTTAGGATTAGGGTTACTCTGAGGTTTAGGCTTAGGTTTATTTTAAGGTTTGCCTTCGGATTAGGGTAAGGTTTAGGTTTCTGGTCGGGATAAGATTAGGTTTAGGTTTAGTATCCGATTAGGTTTCGGGTTAAGGTTAAGTTTGGAGCCCGGTTTAGGGTTTGGGTTAAGTTTCGGCTTATGCTTAGGGCCAGGTTTAAGGTTAGGGTTGGGTTGGGTTAGGGTTACTGTTAGTGTTGATGTTAGGGTTAGGGTTATGTTTAGTCTTAGAGTTAATGTTCAGATTAGGGTTAGGGTTAGGTTTCAGGTTCGGGTTCGGGTTAGGAATAGCAGTAGGGTTCGGGTTAGTGTTAGGACTAGGGTTCGTGTTAGGGTTGGGTTCGAGTTAGGGTTAGGGTTAGGGTTCGGGTGAAGATTAGGGTTAGTGTTAGTGTTAGGGTTAGGGTTAGGGTTGGGATTATGCTTCGGATTAGGGTTAGGATACGGTTTCGGGCTCAAGATCTGATTAAAGTTAGGTTTAGGGTCGGGTTAAGGTTAGGGTTAGTGTTCCGGTTCGGGTTAGGTTTAGGGTTAGGGCTAGGGTTAGAATTAGTGTTGAGATTAGGGTTAGGATTAGGTTTCAGGTTCATGTTAGGGTTAGGATTAGTGCTAGGGCTCATGTTAGATTTATGGCTAGGTTTCAAGTTAGGGTTGGTTTCGGGTTAGGATTAGGGTTAGGGTTCGGCTGAGCGTTAGGGTTATTGTTAGGGTTAGGTTTAGGGTCAGGATTAGGTTTAGGATTCGGGTTAGGTTTAGGTTTAGGGTTAGGGTTCAGTTTAGGGTTAAGGTTAGGGTTTGGGTTAGGTTTAGGGTTAGAATTAACATTTGGGTTCGGGTTCGCATTCTGCTTATGTTTAGGGTTAAGGTCAGGGTTAAATTTAAGGTTCAGGTTATGCTTAGTGCTAGTTTTTGGGAAAGGGTCGTGTTAGGGTAACTGTTAGAGTTAGGGTTCAGGTTAGGCATAATGTCAAGGCTAGGGTTAAGGTTATGGTTCGGAATAGAGTTAAGGTTCACATTAGAGTTAGGGTTTGGGTTAGGGTTAGGGTTATGGTTAGAGTAACGGTTATTGTTAGGGTTCTGGTTAGGATTCAAATTAGGCTTAATGTTAGGGTTCAAGTAAGGGTTCACTTTATGGTTAGTCTTAGGTTTTGGGGTAGGGTTAGGGTTAGAGTTAAGGTTACTGTTAGAGTTAGGGCAAGTGTGAGGGTTCCATTTTGGATTAGGGTTATGGTTAATTGTAGGATTAGATTTAGTGTTAAGATTGGGTTTATGGTTCCAGTTAGGTTTCGGGAGTCGGGTTAAGTTTAGGGTAGGGTTAGGCTTTGGGTTAGGGTTAGGGTGAGTGTTCGTTTCAGGATTAGGGTTAGTGTTAGGCTTGGCTTTACGATTCGGGTTCAGGTTCAGGTTAGGTTTAGCGTTAGGGTGGGGTTATGCTTTCGGTTACGGTTTCGATTTGATTAGGGTTAGGGTTTGGGTTAGGGTTAGGCTTAAGGTTAGAGTTCATGTTAGGGTTAGGGCTAGTGTTTGGGCTAGTCGTTGGTTGTGTTAGGGTTACAGTTTGGTTTAGGTTTAGGGTTAGTTTTAGGGTTAGGGTAAGAGTTTGGATTAGGGTAAGGTTAAGGTTAGGGTTAGGTTTAGTATTTGGGTTCGGGTTCGGTTTAAGTTTGGAGTTCAGGTTAGGGTTAGGGTTAGGGTTAGGGTTAGGGTTAAGGTTATGGTGTGGGTTAGTGTTGTTCGGGTTCGGGTTAGGGTAAGTGTTCAGGTTCAGGTTAGAGTTAGGGTGCCTGTTCGGGTCAGAGATACAGTTCTGGTTAGGGTTTGGGTTAGGATTAGGGTGCAATTAGTGTTAGGGTTGGGGTTTGGTTTAGGGTTAGTGATAGTTTTAGTGTTATGAGTAGGTTTAAGGCCATTGCTAGTGTTAGTGCTAAGGTTCGCATTAGGTCTAGGGCTTGGTGAACGTTTACAATTCGTTCTAGAGCCAGAGTTAGGGTCAGGTCTAGGACTGGTTTAGGGTTAGGTCCAGGTCAAGGAGTAGGCTTGGTGTTAGTTAGGATTAGGGTTATTGTTGGTTAGGGCTAAGGTTAGGGTTGGGGTTAGTGTAAGTGTTAGGGCCCTTGTCAGGGTTAATGTTAGGGTTAGGGTTATGTCTAAGGCTTGGTCAAGTGTTAAGGCTTGGGTTAGGGTTAGTGTTAGCCTCAGGTCTAGGACTAGGTGAGGGTTAGGGTCAGGGTAAAGATTGGGGTTAGGATGAAAGTTACCATTGGTGTTAAGGTTAGCGTTGCTTATGGCTAGGGTTAGGGTTAGTGTTAGGGCTAGGGCTGGGTTATGTTTGGGGTAGTGCTAGGATTAATGTTATGGTTATTCTTAGAGTTAGGGGAGGTGGTTTGAGTTTCGGTTAATGTTAGGTTTAGCGGTAGGGGTAGGATTAGGAATAGAGCTAGGGTTTGTGTTAGGACTGGTTTAGGGCTACAGCAAGGCCTAGTGTTAGGGTTAGGGTTGCATTACATGTAGGGTTAGGGTGAGGGTTAGGGGTGGGGGTAGTGTTAGGCGTAGTGTTATGGCAAGAGTTATCATTAGGGCTGGGCTTAACGCTAAGTTTAGTTATTACATTTAGGGTTAGGTTTCCTTTTAGGTTTATAACTAGATTTATTTTTATGGTTAGAGACGAGGCTGGTTTTGAGGTTAGGGCTAGGGGTATGATTAGGGTTAGGTCTGACGTTAGTGTTGGGTGTGCCTTAGGGTTGGGACAACGGAAAGTGTAAGAGTAGGCGTAGAGTTTTGGTTTGGGTTAAGACTAGGGTTAGATTTAGGGTTATGCTAGTGTTAGGGTTACTGTTAGGGTTAGTGCTAGGACTAGGTTTAAAGTTAGGGTTAGAGTTAACATAGGGTTACCATTACAGTGAGTGTTAGGGGCAGGCATATGATTAGGGTTAGGGCTAGGGCTAGTTTTAGGATTTGGGGTAGGTTTAGGGTTAGAACTAAAGTTGGGTTAGCGTTCATGATACAACCCCCAACCCTAGCCCTAAAACTAATGCTAACATTAATCCGAACATGAAACCTAATTCTCACCATAGCCCTAAAACTTACCCTAAACCTAACCATAGGCCTAGACTAATCTTATGCTTTACCCTAACCTAAAGCTAAGCCAACACTTACCCAGACACTATTCCTACGCCTGCAACTAACTCTATACCTGACCATTACCACAACACAACTCCAACCCAAACACTAACATTAACCCTAACAATAATCCAAGAATTTACACTAAGCCTAAGCCTATCCCTATCCCTAACACTAACCTTAGTCCTAGCCTTAACCCTAACCCTGGCAGTAACTCTAGCCCTAACCCTAACCCTACTGTAACCCTACCCCTATCCCTTACTCTAGATCTAGCCATAACCCAACCTACCCCTGAAACTAATCCTAGCCCTAGCCCTAGCCATAAAACCCAGACCTTACACCATCCATAATCTTAACTCTATGTCTAAACCTAGCCCTTGCCCAAATCTTAACCGTAACACTGACACTATGCTAACTCTAGTACACTAACTCTAAGCACTAAGACTAACACTCACCTTAACTCTAACCTTAACAATAACCCTAACACTAATACAACCCTAGCCTTAACCCTAACCCTAACTCTAACCCAAACCCTATCCCTATCCCCAATCTTAAATCCAAGTCTAACACAACCTTAACCCCAACCCTACCCCTCCTTCTCTCCATAAAACTAACTCTAACCATAAGCAAAAACTAACCCTAACCCTATCCTTAACCCTGGGAACAGATTTGTATAGGACAGGGAATCCAGAGTAGAGCTGAGCCAAATCACGTCTAGCACACATTCCTGGAAATAACATCATACCCCATCTCCCTTCCTTCCAGCTAGTAAAGATCACATAATACCTAAACAACATTTGGCACAAATTGCTGTTTGGAATCCTAAACCAAACCAGTACACAAACCCTAATCCGAACCCTAAACCTAACCTTAACCCTAACACTAACCCGTACCCGAACCCTAATCCTAACCCTAAACCGAAGGCAAACTTAACCCCAACCCTACCCCCATTCTCTCCATAAACTAAATCTAACCCTAACCAAAACCTAACCTTAAGCCTATCCTTAACCCTAACACTAATCCTAGCCCTACCTCTACACCCCTACACCTACCCAAACCCTAACCCTAACCATAATCCAATCCGAAGCCTAAGCCTACCCCTACCCCTAACACTAATCATATGCAGAACCCTAACGCTAGCACAAACACTAACATTAAACATAACACTAAAACTAAACATCCCCCACCCCTAACTTTACCTTTAACTTTAACCCTAAACCTAACTTTAACTGTGCCCTTATCCCTACCCCTACCCTTAACCCAAACACTTAGCCTACCCCTAACCCTAATCCTAAACCTAATCCTACCTTAATGTTAGCCATGGCCTTAAAATAACGCTTGCCCTAGACTTAATGTTAGCTCTAATCCTAATCCTGGTTCTAGCACTAGACCTAACCCTAACCCTAACCCTAACCCTAACCCTAACCCTAACCCTAAACCTAACACTAACCCTAGCCCTACCCTAGCCCAAACCCTAACCCTAGCCCTAAGCCAACACTTACTACTACCCCAGACCCTATTCATAGCCCTAAACCTAACCGTAACACTAACCCTTACTCTAACCCAACCGTAACTCTAACCCTAAGCCTAACCCTAATCCTAGACAAAGTCCTAACACAAACCCTTGCCCTAAAGCTAACCCTTTTCCTAATCCTAAGCCAAACCCAAACCCTAAACATAATGATAACCCTAACACTAAACCTACTCTTAAACATAAACCTCACCCTAATATCAGCCCTAACCCTAACACAATTGTTAAACCTAACACTAGGCTTAACTGAATGCTAGCCCTACACATAACACTAACTCTAAAGCTAGCAGTAACCATAACCTCAACCAAGCACTAGACCTAACCTTACACCTTACCATAACACTCCACACAAGCCTTAACCCTAACACAAATCCAAGCCCCAGATCTGACCCTAAACCTAACCCCAGACATATTCATATCCCTAAGCATAACCCTAGCTCTAGCCCTAACCATAACTATAGACCTAGACCTAGCCCTAATGATAACCCTTGCTCTTTCCATAGCCCTGGCACTAACGCTAACTCTAACACTAGCACTATCCCTAAACTTAGTACTAACACTAAGGCTAACCTTAACCATAACCCTAAACCCAACCCTAGCCCTAGTCCTAACCCTAATCCTAAGCCTAGACATAAGCCTAGACCTAACCCTAACCCTAGCCCTAAAACAAACACTAAGCTTAACTATAACTCTAACGTAACAATAACCTTAACCGTAGATACAAAACTACCCTTAACCTAAACACTTATACTAACCCACCCTAACCCAAGTCCTAAACCTATCCATAAATCTAGGCCTATTATTAGCCCTAAACCTAACACTTGCCCTAACCTGAACTCTAGCCCTAACGCTAACTCTAACACTAAAACTACCCCTAACTCTCACCGTAACCATAACCATAACCCAACACAAGACCTAAGCCTACACTTAGCCCTAGGCATAACTCTAACCCTAACCTTAACTCAAACTCTAACCCCAACCCTAACCGTACCCCTCCCCCTTCCCCACTCCTAAGCCAAACACTAACAGAACACCTACCCCTACTACTACCATACCCAGACCTAACCAAACACTAACCCTACCCCTACCCCTAACCCTAATCCAAACCTAACTCTAACTCTAACCTTAACCTTAACCTGAACCTTAATTCTCACTCTATCTCTAGGCTTAACCTTATCTTTAAGCCTAAACCTAAGGCAACCCTAACCCTAACACTACCCCTTCCCCTCCCCTAAACCTAAACCTAACCAAACGCTTGCCCCTACCCCTAACCCTAACATCAAGCATAACCCCACCCTAATCCTAAACCGAACACTAATATTAGCCCGAGTTCTAATCATAAAACTAGCCTTAGTTCTAACAATAACCATAACACTATTCATAACGCTAAACCTAGTCCTGTCCCTAGCCCTAACCTTAAACATTACAAGAACCCTAACCCTAACCCAAAACCTAATGCTAACCATAACCTTAGTCCAACCCCACCCCTATCCTTACGCCTACCTCTAAGCTTAAAACTTATGCTAAGTGTAACTGTACACTTATACGTAACCCTAAACCTAACCCTAACCCTACCGCTGTGACTAAACCTAAACAAATGCCTAGCCCTAAACCTAACCATAGCCCTAAACCTAAAACTAACACTAAACCTAGCCTTAACCCTCGCCATAGCCATAAACCTAACCCTAGCACTAACCCTAACCCTACCCCTAACCATAGCCCTAACCTTAAACCTAAATCTACTTCTAACCATAACCCTAACTCTAACCTTGACCCAAGCCTTGAACTAACCCTAACCCATAACCCAGTTCCAACCCTAACCCTAATCCATGTCCTCACCTGACCCCTAACACTATCCCTAACCTTAACACTAACACTAATGTTAGCCATAATCCTAACACGAGCCCCAGCCCTAGACCTAACCCTAACTGTAACCCTAACTCTAAAACTGGACCTAACACTTAGCCCAACCCAGAACACTAACACTAAGCGCAGCCCTATGTCTAGCCCTAAATCTGACACTAACCGTAACAGTAAAACTGAACCTAACCCTAGTCCAAGCACTAGACCAAGCCCTAGCCATAAACTTAACCCTAGCCCTAACTCTAGCCCTGGCCCTAATGTTAACCCTAATGCAATTCCCACAGCTAACCGTATCACAACCCTTAACCTTAACTGTAACCCTACCCCATCCCTAAAACACTCTTTACCCAAAACCTAAGACTTAAGGTAACACGAACCCAACCCTAAACCCAACCCTAACCGAAACCCTAAACCTAAACTTAAGCCTAACCATAGCCCAATCCCTAGTGATAATACTAACACTAATCTTAAGCATAATCATAACCCTAAACCTACCCCTACACCTAACCCTAACCCTATGCCTAACTGTAACCATAACCGTAATCGTAGCCAAACCCTACCCCTAAGTCTAACCCTAACTCTAACTCTAATGCTAACCCTAACCCTAACCCTACGTCTACCTCTAATACTACCCTGAACCCTAACATTAACATTTTAATGCAACCACAAACCTAAGCCCAACACTAATCCTAACCTTAACCCTTTCCCAAACCCTTGCCCTAACCCTAGCACTAACCCTAACCCTAACCCTAGGCCTAAACCTAAAACCAGCCCTAGACCCAGCAGTAAACCCTAAACCTAAGACAAACCCAAAACCTAACCCTAATTGTACCCCAGACCTAACCCTAACCATAAACCTACCCTTAACCCTAACCGTGGCTCTAGACCCTAATGTCAACTCTAACACTAGCCGTAAACCTAAATCTAACCCTAACCCTAAAACTAACTCTAACCCAATCCATACAACTACCACTGACCATAACCCTAACACTAACCCTAAACCTATCCCTACACCTACTCCTCCCCTAACCATAACCCTAACCGAAACCCTACTCCCTCCATAACCTTAGGCCAATCTCGAATGCAACTCTAACCCCAACCCTACTACTAACCATAAAGCTAACCCTAACCCAAACTTAACTCCAACTCCATCCCTAATACTAACAGTATTCCTAGCACTAGCCATAATCATAACCTTAGCCCTACCCCTAACCCTAACCCTAGCCCTAGCCCTAACCTTATCCCTAACCTTAACGCTAACACTAACCCTAACACTATCCCTACACATAACGCTCTGCGAAACCTAACCTTAAGCCAACCCTAACACTAACCCTTACCCCAGTCCTAGCACTAACACAAACCCTAACACTAAGCCTAACTCTACCCCTACACCTACTCCTCCCCTAATCCTAATCCAAACCCTACCCCATCCCTAAGCTTAAACCTAACCCTAACACAAGCTTAACCCCAAACCTAACACTACTGTTAACCATAAAACTAACATTAACCCTGTACCAAACCTAACCTTAACCCTAAACCTTACTCTAACACTAATCCAAATCCTGAACATAACCTACCATTAACTCTAAACCAAACCCTAAGGCAAACCGACCACTAACCCCACCCCTACCCCATCCCTACTCCTAAACCAAATGCTAACACTAACCCAGCTCTACCCCTAACCCTACCCCTAACGCTAACCCTAACCTAATCGTACCCCAACCTTAATCCTACCCATAGCCCTAAACATAAAACCAACAACACCCTTAGCCCTAACCGTGACCTAGCGCTAACCCTAGCCCTAAACATAACACTAACCATAGTCCTACACTAACCATTGCACTAACAGTCCATCGCCACCCTGAGCCCTAACTCTCACCCTAACCCAACTCCAACCCAAACTCAAACCTAACCCTAACCCTAACCCTAACCCTAACTCTAACTCTAACCCTAATATTAATTCTAGCCCTAGACCTAACCTTAACACAAGCACTATCGCTCACACTAACCATAACCCTAGCCATAACCCTGACCCTAGCACTAACCCCATCTGTAAGCTTAAGGTTAACCATTGCCATAGACCTAACACTAACCCAGCCCTATTCATAAAATTAATCATAGTCCTAGCCTTAACTGTAAACCCAAGCCTAGACCTAGCGCTAAATCCAGACCTATCCCTAACCCTAGCCCTGGCTCTAACCTTAACCCTAACATTAACACTATCCATAATCCTAGCACAAACACTAATGCTAACCCTGAACCCAACCATAACACTAAAAAGCTGTCTTCATTCCCCACTTTAAAACCATCCCCATACCCCTAACACTAACCCTACCTTTAACCTTAAACCTAGCCCTAACCGTGACTCTACACTACACCTAACACTAAACCAAACCCTTACCCTAGCATAACTCCTAATCGTACCTTAATTCTAACCCTAGCTCTACCCTGACGCTAGTGCTAGACATAACACTAGCCCTAATTCTATCCCTAGCCCTAGCCTAACTTTAAGCCTAACACTAGTCTAAATCCTAGGACAAACCCTAACACTATCCTACGCCAAAATCTGCCATTACACCTGACTCTAACCCTAACCATTACCCTAACCCTAACCCTCAACGTTAGCCCTAACCCAACACAAATCCTAGCCGTAGATCTGACTCTAAACTTAGCCCTAGCCCTAGCCATAATTCTAACCCTAACACTAACACTAGCTCTAACCCTAACCCTAACCCTAATCATAAATCTAGACCTAGTTCTAGCACTAAGGCTAACCCTAACCCTGTCCAT
This sequence comes from Diceros bicornis minor, assembly GCF_020826845.1. Classification (NCBI taxonomy): domain Eukaryota; kingdom Metazoa; phylum Chordata; class Mammalia; order Perissodactyla; family Rhinocerotidae; genus Diceros; species Diceros bicornis. The sequence continues at coordinate 319,007 of NW_026691111.1, read as the reverse complement.
AGCCCTGGTTCTAACCGTAACCCTAACACTAGCCCTATCACTAACCCTAACTCTAACCCTAAAACTACCCCTAAACTTAACCCTAAACCATCTCTAACCCCAACCCTACCCATTCCCCTAAGCCTAACATTAATCCTAACTCTAACTCAGCCCTACGCTAACCCTGACCCTAACCCTTATCCCAGTCTGAGCCACAACTCTAACCCTAGTTTGATCCCTAACACTAACTGTAACTCTATCTCTAACAAAAACCGAGCCCCAGCAATTGCCCTAGCCCTACCCCTAAACTAAACTTACATCTAACAATAACTCTACCACTAAAAGTAAACCTAACCCTAGCTCTAGAACTAACCCAAAACTTATCCTAACTCTAACTCTAGCTCTAGGCCTAACCCCAACCCTAGCCTAGAGGTGAACCTAACGCTAACGATAACCCTAATGTTAACACTGTCCTAATCCTAGACCTAAACCCTGTGTCAACACTAGCCGATGTCCAAACCCTAACACTAACCCTTGTCCTAATCATGAAACTAGCCCTGAACCTCACACTAACCCTAGGCCTATACCTAACCCAAACCTTAACCCTAAACGTAACTTTAAGATCCCACTAACCCTAGTTGTAGCCCTAAAATTGTACCAACCCATAATTCTAACCATAACACTAATCCTAGACCTACTCTTAACCCTACTTCTAATGCTAGGTTCAACCCTAGCCCTGAGCATAATCCTAGCCCTAACCCTAACTCTAGCCCTAAGGTTAACTCTCATGCTATCACCAGCCCTAACACTCACCGTAACGCTAACCCTAACCCAACCCTCACCCTACCTCTAAGTCTACCACTCCTCTAACCCAAACCCTAACCCAACTCTTACCACTATACTAGCCCTAATCCTAGCCTAACCCTTACTCTACTCCAACCCCTACCCCTAAACTTGACTGAAAACCTAAACAATCCCTAACCATAACCATAACACTAATCCTAACCCTAACTTTTATTCTAAGCATAGCCTTAGCCCTAACGCTATCCCTAACTTAGCCGTAACCCAACGATAGCCCTAGCTCTAGCTCTAGTCTTAACCCTAGCCCAAAACTAACCTTAACCCTACCATAATCTGAACGCTAGCCCTAACCCTAAACCGAAGACCAGCCCTAGCCCTAACCCTAGCTGTAGCACTAACTCTAGACCTAACTTTAACTGTAGTTATCAACCTAACCCAAATCCAAAGCTTAAACATAACATTAATCCTAGGCCTAAACCTAGACCTAACCCTAAACCTTGTCCTAACACTAACCCTAACGCTAGACCTCCCCGTAAATCTAGCACTAAATCTAAACCTAACACAATCATACCCTTAACCATAACCGTAGACCTAACTCTAACCCTAGCCGTAACCCTAACCCTACCCTAACCCTAGCTGTAACTCTAACCCTACCCCTAAACGTAAACCTAAACCTAGTTCTAGCACTAACAGTAAACCTAAACTTGACCCTAAACTTAGCCATAGACCTAGGGCTAACCCAAACGAACGCTAGACAGAGACCTGAGCCTAACACGAGACCTACCACTAACCATAACTGTAACGGTAAACATAAACCTAACCATAACCCTAAACATAGGCTTAACTTCTATCCTAGCCGTAGACCTGACCCTAACCACAACCGTAACCCTAACCCTAACCCAACAGTAGCCCTAACCCTAATGCTGACCATGACCTAATCCTAGCCCTAGCCCTAACCCCAAGATAAGCCCTCGTCCTAACCCTAACCCTAACCACGGGCATAAATCTAGTCCTAAACCTAAGCCTAACCCTAAACATAGCCTTAACCCTAACCCTTACCCTAGCCCTAACCCATACTCTAACCCTAACAGTAACCCTAGACCTGGTCCTAGAACTAACACTAACCCTAGCCGTATCCTTAGCCCTGGTGCTAAGCCTAACCCTATGTCTAACACTAGCCCTAACACTAATGCTAACCCTAACCCTAAGCCTAACTCTAGCCCTAACCATAGCCCTAACTCTAGCCATAGCCCTAACCTTAATGCTAACACTAACAGTAGCCCTAACCCAAACACTAACCCTAGCCCAACCATAACCCTAACTCAAACCCAACTCTAACCTTACCCCTAACTCTACTGCTACTCCTACCTGTCACCTTAAGGCTCACGCTAATTTTTTTTCCCACAAAACCAGAGTAGATAGTTGTATGTCATATCTGCACATCCTTCCAGTTGCTGTATATGGGACGCGGCCTCAGCATGGCCGGAGAAGTGGTGCGTTGGTGTGCACCCAGGAGCCAAACCTGGGCCACCAGCAGTGGAGCCCACGCACTTAACCCCTAAGCCACAAGGCCGGCCCCACAATTACCCTAAATATAAAGCTAACCTTACACATAACCCTAAAGTTAACCCTGACCCTACCCATAACCCAAACTCTAACGCACGCAACATTAACCCTAACACTAACCCTAATCCTAGACATAGCCATAAGCCAAAAGCCAGCCCCAGCCCTAGCCCTAACCAGCATCCTAGCACTAACCCTAGCCCTAAGACTAACCATAGCCATAAACCTAACTGAACTCTAACCCTAAATCTAACCTTAGCTCTAACCCTAGACCTCAACCTAAGCCTTTCCCAAAACTTAATCCTAATGCTAACCATACCCCTGACCCTCACCCAAACACTAAACCTACCCCAAGCATAACCCTAAAACTAACCCTAACCCTAGCCTTTAGTCTAGCCCTAAGACTCACCAGAAATCTGTTCTTAACCCAGCCCCAAGCCCTAACAGTGACCCTAACCACAACCACAACCAAAATTGCTACCCATACCCCAAACCTAAGCCTAACCCAACATTAAGCCTAAACCTAGCCTTATGCCAAAACCTAACCTTAAGCACAATGTTAACCTTAACACTTGCCCTAGAGCTAATCCTAACCCAGCCCTAGACCGGACCCTTACACTAGCCCTAACACTAACCCTAATCACAGACCTATCCCTAGCCTTAAGTGTAACCCTAGTCCTAACCCGAGCCCTGGCCCTAAACCTAACTCTAACACTAATCTTATCCCTAACCATAACCACAACACTAATGCTAATCCTAACCCGAACTATGACCCTAAACCGATCTCTCTCACTCCTAACCCATAGCTCAACCCTTAACACTAAACCTAACAGTACCCCTGCCACTAAGTCTAACACAAACCATGACCCTAAACCAAACTATAATCTTAGCCATAGCACTAACCAAATGCTAGACCTAGACCTAACTCTAACCCTAACCCTAGCACTAAACTTAACCATGGCACTAACCCTAATGCTCAATCTAGCCCTAGCCATAACATTAACACTAAACCGAACTGTAGCCCAAAGCCAACACCTACCACTATGTGTAACCCTAACCCTAAACGGGGTATTAATCCTAACGCTAACCCAAATCCTATCCATAAACCTAACCCTAACCCTAGCCCTAGTGCTATCACTAACATAACCTTAAAGCTAACACTAATCCTTACCCTAATCTGTAACCTATCCCTAACCATAGCACAGACTTAATCCTAATCATATTCTTAACCCTCACTCTAACCCTAAAACTGACTCTCACCCCTAAGCCTCACCCTAAACCTCACCAAACCAGAACCCAAACACGAACCCAAACCCTTACCCGAACACAAATCCGAACCTGAAGCTAACAAGAACCCTAACCTTGACACCAACACTAGGACTAAGCCTAAACATAAACTTAACCTTAACCATAGCCCTAACCATAGCCCTAGCCCTAGCCCTAATGCTAGCCCTAGCCCTAGACTTAGACCTAGCCCTAACCATAACTGTAACCCTAAGGCTATGCTAGCCATAACACTAGGACTAGCCTTAGCTCTAGACCTAACACTAGCCCTAGACTAGCCCTATATCTAAGTCTAGAGCTAACAGTAGCCCTAGCCCTAAACCTAGCACTAAACCTAATCCTAATCCTAGCCCTAGATATAACCCCGACCATAACACTAACCCTAAGCCTAACACTAAACCTAACCATAACACTAAACGTAGCCATAAGCCTAGCCCTAGCAGTAATCATAACCCTAACCCTAACCCTCACAATAACCCTAGCCCTAACCCTAATACTAACACTGGCCCTAAACTCAATGCTAAACCTAACCCTAATCATAGCCCTAATCCACACCCTAGCCCTATCCATAACCCTGACAATAACCCTAAACCTAGCACTAACCCTAGCCTTAGCCCTAAACCTAACATAGCCCTAGTCCTAACCCTACCTGCAAGCCTAACCCTAGCCCTAACCCTAAACCTAGCCCTAGCCATAAGCCTAACACTAAACCTAACCCTAGCCTTAGCCCCAGCCCTAGCCCTAACCCTAAACCCTAGCCCTATCCCTAACCATAACCCTAACCAAAACTCTAAACCTAATGCTAACACTAACCCTAACCCACACACAATTGGTTTGATTTCAACATATGTGAAAGTTGTCACACACAATAGGTGTGATGTCATACATAAAAATGTGAATTGTGTTACAAAAAAGGTGAATGGTGTCACAGATATCAATGGGTGTGTTTTCACACACAAATGTGAGCCTTGTCACACCTACACCATTGGTGTGATGTCACACACACATTGAGTGAGGTCAGACACACAATGTGTGTGAAGGCACACACCAACCTGGTGAAGTCACAGACAATGGGGATGGTTTCTCTCATGAAAATGAGTGTGAATTCACATATAATGAGAGTTACACAATACACACATGTGGGATTTAAGTCAGAGTAAAATGTGAGAGATTTCACAGACACCTAAGTGTTATTTCGTACATAAGAGCAGAGGTCACATCACACTGAATAATATGACTGCCGTCACACACAATGGGAGTGATATCACACAATATGTGAGATGTGACTGCCTATCATCGTGTTATCACAATCAAGCTTTGTGATGTCTAAAAAAGGGTGTGATGTCACACATAATGATTGCAGTGATGTCGCACACAAAATGTGAATGATGTTGCAAGCACGATGTTGGAGTGATGCCACACTCAATTGGTGTGATGTCATACATAATAATGGCAGTGACACCAACATAACAACAGTTGGGATATCATATGCTAATTAAGTTTGATGTCACACACAATTGATGTGATGTGACACAAGGTGAGGATGTTGTCACACACAAGTGGTGTGATGTCACCGATAACCGTGTGTGTCATGTCACTCATAATGATGGGAGTAATATCACATGCACACAATGGGAGTGATGTCACACTATAAAATGTGAGTTGTGTCAAAAGGGATACGACGATGTCACACATAGTAGTGAGAGTGTTGTCACACAATTCATATGTCACACATAATGTGAGTGATGTCACACAGAAACAGGTGAGTAATACAGCAGAGGACCCGCGACTGATGTCAGACGTGTGTCAGTGATGTCACACTATTGGTGTGATGTCATAAACACAACAGGAATGTTGTCTCAAATAACAGAGAGATGTCACTCGAAATATATGAGTGAAGTCACAGAAACACCATGAGAGTCATGTCACAACAGTAGTAGAGTGATGTCCTCAAGAATTAGTGTGACGTCACACAGAATATTGGAAGTAACATCACAGGTAACAATAGCGATTTCATATGCTAAATTGCATTCATGTCACACACAATTGGTGTGATATCAACATCTGTGAATGTTTTCACGCTCATAATATATGTGATGTCATACATGAAAATGTGTCTTGTCTTATGTCACAAAAAAGTGAATGGTGTCACACATATCATTGGGTATATTTTCAATCACAAATATGAGCCCTTTCACAAGTACACCATTGGTGTGATGTCAGACACACAATGTGTGTGAAGGCTCACACTAACCTGGTGATGTCACAGAAAATGGGATTGGTGTTTTAAGGAAAATGAGTGAATATTCACACATAGCAATGAGAGTTACACAAAACACACAAGTGCGATATGTCAGAGTAAAATGTGAGTGATTTCACAGAAACCTGGAAGTGACTTCGTACATAACAGTGGGTGTCACAACACCCAGTTAAGAATATGACTGCCACCACACACAATGGGAGTGATATTACACAGCTTGAGAGATGTGACCGTCTATCGTAGTGTTAGCATACTCATGTTGTGTGATGTCCCAAAATGGATGTGATGTCCCACATAACGATTGGAGTGATGTCAGACACAAAATGTAAACCACTTCACACTCCGTTGGAGTGATGTCAAATACTACCAGAGTGATTGCACACTCAATTGGTGTGATGTCATACATAATATTGGGAGTGACACCACACATAATAATGGTTGGTATATCATACGGGAATTAAGGTTGATGTCACGCACAAGTGTTGTGGTGTGACACACAATGAGGATGTTGTCACTCTCAAACAATTGATGTGATGTCACCAAGAAGCATGTGGTCACGCCACGCAAAACAGTGGGAGTGATATCACATGCACACAATGGGAGTGATGTCACACTTCATAATGTGAATTATGTCACTAGGGACATGTCACTGATGTCACACATAGTGGGAGTAATGTCACACTATTGATGTGATGTCACACATAATGAGACTGAGGTCACACATAAACATGTGAGTGATATCACAAAGGACATGTGACTGGTGTCACACATATGTGGGAGTGAGGTCACACTATTGGACTGATGTCATACAACACAACAGGCGTGATATCACACATAACAGAAAGATGTGACCCAAAATATATAAATGAAGTCACAGAGACTCCATGGGAGTGATGTCACAACACTAGTAGAGTGATGTCCTCGAGAATTAATGTGACATCACACAGAATATTGGGTGTGACATGACACTTAACAATAGCCATTTCATATGGTAAATTCGAGTGATGTCACACACAATCGCTGTGATGTCAACATATGTGAATGTTGTCACACACACACCAGGTGTGATGTCATACATAAAAATGTGAATTATGTCACAAAAATGTGAATGGTGTCAGACATATCAATGTGTGTGTTTTCACACATAAATGTGAGCACTATCACACATACACCATTGGTGTGATGTCATACAGACATTGAGTGAGGTCAGACACACAAAGTGTGTGAAAGCACACACCAATCTGGTGATATCATGGACATTTGGTGTGGTATCTCTAAGGAAAATGAGTGTGAATTCATACATAACAATGAGAGTTACATAAAACACAAATAGGGATATAAGTCAGAGTAAAATGTGAGAGACTTCACAGAAAGCTGGGAATGATTTCATACAAAACTGTGGATGTTATATCTAAGTTAACAAAATGACTGCCCTCACACAACGGGAGTGATATCACACAATTTGAGAGATGTGACAGGCTAACCTAGTTTTATCCTGCTCAAAGTGTGTGATGTACCAAAATGGGTGTGATGTCACACAGAACGATTGGAGTGATGTCAGACACAAAATATGAGCCATGTCACACACCAGTGGAGTGATGTCAAACACTATGAGAGTGATGCCACACTCAATTGGTGTGATGTCATACATAATACTGGGAGTGACACCACACATACTAATGGTTTGATATCATATGACAAGGTTGATGTCATTCACAATTGATGAGATGTGACACGCAAGGAGGATGTTGTTACACACACACAAGGGGTGTGATGTTACCCATAGCCAAGTGTGTCACATCACGCTTAACATAGAGTATGATATCACATGAACACAATGGGTGTGATGTTACAAGTTACATGTCTCTCATGTCACAGATAGCAATGGGAGTGATGTCACACTATTGGTGCGATGTCACTCATAACAATGGGAGTGATGTCACACATAAATATATGAGTAATCTCACTAAGGACACATGACTGATATCACAAATATGCTGTTAATAGTCTACACTCAGGTTTCTATCCAATGTATTGAAAGAGCACTTCTGCTGAACTCTGCTTACCAGTAGCTCTAGGGAACATACTCTAATGAGACCTTTTATACTTTTCACTACAACTGGTACAGATTATCTGTAAGATCCATTGAACGAAAGTATAGTGTGAAGAAAGACTCCTTTTTTAAATCTGTTTATGATCGTCTTGAAAAGTCCCTTTTCAAAAGTTGCAGTTCGCGTCTTTCATTCAGGCTTTCTCTTACATGGAACGAAAGAATGTGCTCATTGATCTCAGTTTGCCAGTAGCTGTTGGGAGCATCTTCCTATGAGAGGGTTTAAATTTTTCACTACACAAGGAAGAGAATATATCTAATATCGATTTATGAAAAGCACAGTGTGGAGAAAAACACTTGCTTGTACCTGTTTAGCATCTGCACTGAAAAGTACTTTTTCAAACATTGCAGCTCACGACATTTACTCAGGCTCTCTCACACAGTATATGAGAGAATGTTCTTACTGAGCAAAGGTTGCCATTAGCTGTAAGTAAGATCTTCCGAAGACAGCTTTGATCCTTTTCACTACTGCTGGGAGAAAGTATCTATAACATCCATTGAAATAACATACACGGTGGAATAAAACTCTTCTTAGTTGTTGAGGATCATCTTGATGAGTGAATTTTTCAATCATCGATCTTCATGGCCTGCACTCAGGCTTTCCCTCAAATATAATGGAACAACACCCGTTCTGAACTCAACAGCCCTGTAGCTGTAAGTCAGTTCTTCCTTGGAGGGCTTTTAAACTTGTCACTACAGCTGGGAGAGAGGATCTGTAACATTCATAAAATGAAAGTCAAGTGTGCAGAAAATCTCTGCCTGGTATGTGTATAGGATCCTCCCGCAAGTTGCCTTTTCCATCATTGTAGATAACGACCGTCACTCTGGCTCTCTCTCCTATGTAAGGCAAGAAACTACTTGCTGAACTCAGCTGGCAAGGAGCTTTAAGCAGCATCCTCCTTTGAGAGCTTGTAAACTTGCACTGCAGCTGCAAGAGAATATCTGTAACATCCATTCCATGTAAGTTCTCTGTGGAGGAAAGCACTTCCTTTTAGCTTTTTAGGATCATGTCGTAAAGTGCCTTTTCATCTTTGCAGCTGATTGCATGCACTCAGGCTTCCTTCCTGATATAAAAGAAAACACCCCTGCCAAAACTACTTTGCCAGTGGCTGTTAGGAACACCTTACTAGGAGAGTTTCCACTTTTCACCACAGCTCGAAAAGAAGCTGTGTCACATCCATTCAATGAAAGTACACCGTGAAGAAAGCCTCCTCTGTAAGTGTTTATGATCGTGTTCTTAAGTGGATTTAAATACACTGCAGTTCAATCTGTATTCAGGGTCTCACTAGCATATCATGATGACCATTATTGCTTAACACAGCTTGCCAGCATCTGTTAGTAACAGCTTCATATGAGAGGATTTAAAATTTCATTACCACTGGGAGAGTGTATCTATAACATCCATAAAACGAAAGTCCAGTATGTATAAAATTTCTTGCTTCTATCTGTATACGACTATTCTGATAATTGCCTTTATCAACATTGCCGTTAACTACCTTCAATCAGGAATTCTTTCCCATGTAAAGCAAGAAAGTTCTTGCTGACCTCTGCTTCCAAGTACTTTACAGGAGGATCTGCCTCTGAGAGCTTTTAAACTTTCCACTGCAGTGGGGCGAGTATTTCGCTAACATTCATTCCATGAACCTACTCTGTGGTGAGAAACTCTTAAGGTTAACATGTTAGGATATGTTCAAGTGCCTTTTCCTCTTTGTCGCTCATTGCCTGCACTGAGGCTCCCTTGCCAACCGAAAGACCAATCACCACTGCTCAAACAAGTTTGAAAGTAGCTGTTAGGAACAACGTCCTGTGACAGCTGTCCAACTATCACTACAGGTGGTGCAGATTATCATTACCATCCATTCAATAAAAGTTGACTGTTCAGAGCAACTCCTGCTTGTAGGTGTTTAGGATCATCTTGAGAAGAGTCTTTTAATTACTGCAGTTCAATCTGCATTCGGGGTCTGAGTAGCACATTATGATGAACACTACTGATTAACACAGGTGGCCAATATCATAGGTTACATCTTCATATGAGAAGTTTAACAGTTCCATTTCAGCTAGGGTGGAGTATCTATAACATCCATAAAATGAAAGTCAAGTGTGGAGAAAATCTCTGCCTTGTATCTATATAGGATCTTCTTGCAAATTGCCTTTTCCCTCTTTGCGGTTAACGACCTTCACTCAGGCTCTCTCTCCCAAGACATGCAAGAAAATGTTTGCTGAACTCAGCATGCAAGTATCTCTGAGGAGGATTTTCCTCTGAGATCTATTAAACATTTCACTGCAGCTGGGAGAGTATATCTCCAACATCCATTCCGTGAACATACTCTGTGCAGAAAAACTCCTCCTTTTAGGTATTAGGATCATATAGTAAATTGCCTTTTCCTCTTTGCTGTTCATTGCCTGCAATGATGTTTCCTTCACTAATATAGAGACAAAACACCACTGCTTAACCAATTTTGCCAGTAGCTGTAAGGAACGTCTTCGTATGAGAGCTTTCAAAGTATTATTACAGGTTTTGCTGATTATATTTAACATCCATTCCATTCAAGTTGAATCTTCAGAGAAACTCCTGCTAGTAGCTCTTTAGGATCATCTTGAGAAGAGACATTTAATACACTACAGTTCAACCCACCTTCAGGCTCTCATGAACATATCATGACAAACATTATAGCTTAACACATGTGGCCTATATCTGTAAGTAACATCTTCATCTGAGATGTTTTAAAATTTCAGTACAGCTAGGAGAGTGTATCTATAACATCCATAAAATGAAAGTGAAATATGGAGAAAATCTGTGGCTTGTCTCTTTATGGGATCAGCCTGCATATTGCCTTTAGATCACTGCAGTTAACGACCTTCGCTCAGGCTCTCTATCCCATGTAATACAAGAAAGTGTTTCTTAACTCGCCTTGCAGGAATCTTTAAGGATGATCTTCCTCTGAGAGCTTGTAAACTTTTCACTGCAGCTAGGAAAACCTATTCCTTACATCCATTCCATGTAAGTACTCTGTGGAGGAAATCACTGCTTTTAGCTTCTTTCGATCATATTGTCAATTGCATTCTCACCTTTGAATTTCATTGCCTGCCCTCAGGCTTCCTCCCTGATGTAAAGAAAAAACACCACTGTTAAACCTACTCTGCCAGTAGCGATTAGGAACACCTTCCCATGAGAGTTGACACTTTTCACCACAGCTCAGGAAAAAGCTCTATCACATCCATTTAATGAAAGTATACCGTGAAGATAACTTCTGCTTATAACTGTTTAGGGTCATTTTCATAAGTGACTTCAAATACACTGCAGTTCAATCTGCGTTCAGGGTCTCACTAGCATATCATGATGAACACTATTGCTTAACACAGGTGAAGAATATCTGTTAGTAACATTCTCAATGGAGAGGTTTTAAAATTTCAGTACGGCTGGGAGACAGTATATGTAACATCCATAAAATGAAATTCCAGTTTGGAGACAAACTCTTGTTTATATCTGTATAGGATTATCCTGAAAATTGCCTTTTACATCATTGCTGTTAACGACCTACACATAGGAATTCTCTCCTTGTAATGCCAGAAAGTTCTTGTTCAACTTGCTTGCAAGTATCTTTAAGGAGCACCTTCCTCTGAGAGCTTTTAAACTTTCCATTGCAGCTGGGAGAGAATATCTATAACATCCATTCCATGAACATACTGTGTGGTGGAAAAGTCTTCCTTTTAGTTTTTTGGATCACATAGTAAAGTGCCTTTTCCTCTTTATAGTTCATGTCCTGCACTGTGGCTTCCTTCCCACAGGCAAGACAAAATACCACTGCTCAACGACGTTTACCAGTAACTCTTTGAAACACTGCTAGGAGAGCTTTCAAACTATCACTACATGTGGTGCAGATTATCATTACCCTACATTCCAGGAAAGTGGACTCTTCAGAGAAACTCTGCTTGTAGCTGTTTGGGATTATCTTGAGAAGAGACTTGACTACACTGCAGTTCAATCTGCATTCAGGTTCTCAGTAACGTATCATGATGAACACCATTGCTTATCACAGTAGGCCAATATCTGTAAGTAACATCTTCATATGAGTGGTTTTCAAATATCAGTACAGCTGGCAAAGGGTATCTATAACATCCATAAATTGAAATTCAGGTATGGAGAAAATCTTTTGCGTGTATCTCTGTAGGACTATTCTGAAAATTGCCTTTTCCAACATTGCAGTAAATAAACTTCACCCGTGCTCTTTCTCCCAAGTCAGGTAAAAAATGTTTGCTGAGCTCAGCTTGGAAGTATCTTCAAGGAGGCTCTCCCTCTGAGAGCTTTTAAACTTTTCACTGCAGCGGGGAGCGAATATCTATAACATCTATTTCAGGAATGTACCCAGTGGAGAAAAATTCTTCCTTTTAGCTTTTTAGGATCATATTTTAAAGTGCCTTTTCCTCTTTGTCGTTCATTGCCTGCACTGAGCCTCCCTTCCCATTGGAAATACAAAACATTCCTGCTCAATGCCTTTTGTCAGTAGCCATCAGGAGTATCTTTTTAGGAGATCTTTTGAACGATCACTACAGGTGGTGCAGATTATTGTTATGATCAACTCAATGAAAGTTGACGCTTCAGAGAAACTCCAGCTTGTGGCTGTTAAGGGTCATCTTGAGAAGAGACTTTTAATAGACTGCAGTTCAAACTCTATTCAGGGTCCCACTAGCATATCATGATGAACTATATTGCTCAAGACAGGTGGCCAATATCTGAAAGGAACATCTTCATCTTAGAGGTTTTAAAATTTCAGTACTGCTGGGAGAGAGTATCTATAATATCCATAATATGAAAGACAAGTTTGGTGAAAATCTCGTTCGTGTGTCTGTGTAGGTTCATCATGCAAATTGCCTTTTCCCTCATTGCATTCAATGGCCTTCACTCAGCTATCTCTCCAAAGTAAAGCAAGAAAGCATTTGTTGAACACAGCTTGCAGGGTCCTTTAAGAATGGTCTTCCTCTGAGAGCTTTTAAAATTTTCGCTGCAGCTGGGAGAACTTATATATAATATATATTCCATGTAATTACCATGTGGAGGAAAACACTTGCTTTTAGCTTCTTCAGATCATATTGTCAGTTGCATTTTCATCTTTGCATTTCATTGCCTGCACTCACGTTTCCTCCCTGGTTTAAAGAGAAAACACTACTGCTAAACCTACTCTGCCAGTAGCTGTTAGGAACACCTTCTTAGGAGAGTTTCAACTTTTCAACACACCTCGGAAAGAAGCTCTATCAAATCCATTCAATGAAAGTATACCATGAAGAAGACCTCTTCTTGTACCTGCTTAGGATTATCTTCATGAATGACTTTAAAGGCACTGCAGTTCAGCCTGCATTTAGGGTATCATTAGCATATCATGATAAACACTATTGCTTAACACAGGTTGCCAATATCTGTTAGTAACTTCTTCATATGAGAGGTTTTAAATTTTCAGGACAGCTAGAGAGAGTATCTATAACATCCATGAAATGAGAGTTCAGTGGGGACAAAATCTCTTGGTTGTATCTGTATAGGAGTATCCTGAAAATTGCCTTTTCCACCATTGCGGTTAAGGACCTTCCCTTAGGAATTCACTCCCAGGTAAGGCAAGAAAGATCTTGATGAACTCAGATGGCAAGTAGCTTTCAGCAGATCTGCCTCTGCAAGCTTTTAAACTTTCCACTGCAGCTGGGACAGAATATCTATACCATACATTCCATGTAAGTACTCTGTGGAGGAACATACATCATTTTAGCTTTTTAAGATCATCTTGCAAAGTGCCTTTTCATCTCTGCAGTTCACTGCCTGCTCTCAGGCCTCCTCCCCAACATAAAGACAAAACACCACTGTAAACCTATTTTGCCAGTTGCTGCTAGGAGCACATTCCTATGAGATGTTAAAGTTGTCACCACAACCGGGGAAGAAACTCTATCACATCCATTCAAGGAAAGTACCGTGTGAAGAATATCTTGTCGCTGTTTAGAATCATATTCATGAGTGACATTAAAAACATTGTAGTACAGTCTACCTTCAGGGTCTCACTAGCATATCATTATCAACACTATTGCTTAACACAGGTTGCAAATATCTGTTAGGAATACCTTCATATGAGAGGTTTTAAAATTTCAGTACAGATGGGAGTATCTATAACATCCATAAAATGAAAGTTCATTGTAGAGAATATTTCTTGCTAATATCTGTATAGGACTATCCTGAAATTTTTCTTTCCATCCTTGCAGTTAACAACATTCACTTAGTAATTCTCTCCCTATTTAATGAAAGAAAGACCTTGCTGGATTCAGATTGCAAGTGGCTTTCCGCAGGATCTGCCTCTGAGAGTTTTTAAACTTTCCACTGCAGCCTGGACAGAATATCTATAACATCCAGTACATGAACGTACCTTGTGCAGAAAAGCTCTTCCCTGTAGATTTTTGGATGATGTGGTTCAGTGACTTTTCCTCTTTGCCGTTCATTGCCTGCACTGAGGCCGTCTTCCCAATGGAATGACAAAACACCACTAATCAACCAAGTTTGTCAGTAGTTTTCAGGATCATCTTACTAGGAGAGCTATCACTACAGGTGGTGCAGATTATCCTTACCATCCATTCAATGACAGTTGACTCTTCAGAGAAACTCCTCCTTGTACCTGTTTAGGATCATCTTGAGAATTTGAATACACTGCAGTTCAAACTACATTCAGGGTCTCACTAGCATATCATGACAAACACTTTTGCTTAACACAGGTACCCAACAAGTGTAAGTAACATCTTCATATGAGAGCTTTTAAAATTTCAGTACACCTGGGAGATAGTACCTATAGCATCTGTAAAAGGAAAGGCCAGTATGGAGCAAAATTCTTACTTGCATCTGCAGAGGACTCTCCTGAAAATTGCCTCTCCCAACATTGTGGTTAACGACATTTACTTAAGAATTTTCTCCCTGGGGCCTGCCCGGTGTCACAAACAGTTTCGTGTGCACGCTCCACTTTGGTGGCCTTGGGTTTTCAGTTTCCCAACCCTGGGCACGCACCAATGCACTGCTTGCCAGGACATGCTGTGGTGGCGTCCCATATAAAGTAGAGGAAGATGGGCACTCATGTTAGCTCAGGGCCAAACTTCCTCAGCAAAATAGAGGAAGATCAACATCGGATGTTACCTCAGGGTTGATCTTCCTCACACACGCTAAAAATAATGTCTCTCCTATGTAATGCCAGAAAGTTCTTGATTAACTCTGCTTGCAAGTAGGTTTAAGGAGCATCTACCCCTGAGAACTTTTAAATTTTCCACTACAGCTGAGAGCGAATATCTATAGTATCCATCTAAGGAACGTACTCTGTGGAGAAAAACATTTCCATTTAGTTTTTGAGTATCATAATGGAAAGTGCCTTTTCTTCCTTTTGGTTCGTTGCCTGCACTGAGGCTGCCTTCTCAATGGAAAGACAAAATACTACTGCTCAAGCACTTTTGCCAGTAACAAGTAAGGAAATAACTTCGTGCCCTGTCTCTCTTCCTTCCGGCAAATGAAGTCAACCTACCTTACCCAGGTTGGGGACATATTGCCATTTCAGGCCTTGAGAAGGAATATCACATTCCTTTGAGAAGGCAATTTCTGATCCCGGGTTCTAAGTAGAGCTCTAGCAACAAGTTAGTAAATGAGTTTCAAAGATTACTGGAACTTAGCTGAACTATGTATAACATCCATTGTTGGAAATAATTTCATGCCCACTATCTCTTCCTTCCATCTCGTAAGGATCAGAAACCTAAAACAGGTATATAACAGAATGCAGTTTCAGGCCTTGAGATTGAATCTCATATTCCTTTGAGAGGGCACTTTCTGATCCAGGCTTGTAAGTAAATGTCTAGAAACGACTTTGTGTGTGAGTGGCAATCATTAATACAGCTGAGCTAATCTATGGCTAACACCCATTTCTGGAAATATCTTCATGCCCAATCTCTCTTCCTTCCAGCTCTGAAGGTTTACATTCCTAAAACAGGTTTTGAATATATTGCTGTTTCGAGCCTTAGGAGGGAATATCACATTCCTTTGAGAAGGCATTTCTCGTCCCAACATGTAAGTAGATGTCCAGGAACAAGTTAGTATATGAGTGGCAATCATCACTACAGCTGAGCTCATCTGTATAAAATACCCATCCCTGGAAGTATCTTTGTGCTCACTCACTCTTCCTTTCAGCTCGTGAGAATCACCTTCCTAAACCAGGTTTAGAACATAATGCTATTTTGGTCGTTGAGAGCAAATCTCACATTCCTCTGTGAAGACACTTACTGATAACTTCTTGTAAGTAGATGTCTAGGAACAAGTTTATATTGGAGCATCAATCAGTACTACAGCTGAGTAAAATGATTTATAATACCCATTCCGTGAAATAACTTCATGTAAAAACTCTCTTCCTTCTAGCACTAAGATTCACTAAACTAAACCAGTTTTGGACCATATTGCCTTGTTGGACCTTGAGAAGGAATCTCGCATTCCTTTGAGAAGGCACTTTCTGATCCCAGAGTGGAAGTAGATGTCTAGGAACAAGTTTGTATATGAGTGGCAAGCGTTACTACAGCTGAGCTAAGCTGTGTATGATACCCATTCCTGAAAATAACTTTGTGCCTCATCTCTCTTCCTTCTAACTCATAAGGATCACAAAGCTAAACCAGGTTTGCAACATATCGCCATGTCACTCCTTGAGATGGAATCTCATATTCCTTTGAGAAGACACATTCTGATCCTGTCCAGAATGTTGAAGTCTAGGAATAAGTATGTATATGAGTGTTAATCCTTACTAGATCTGAGCTCAACTGTCTATAACAACCATTCCTGGTAATACTTTTTGCCTCATCTCTCCTCCTTCAATCTCATAAGGATCACAAATATAAACCAAGTTTCATGCATCATGCCATTTCAGGCCTTGAGAATGAATCTCACACTACTTTGAAGGCACTTTCTGATCCCTGCTTCTAAGTAAATGTCCAGGACAAGATTCTATATAAGTGGCAATCGTTACTACAACTGAACTATTCTTTGAATAACACCCGATCCTGAAAATAACTTCATGCCCAATCTATCTTCCTTCCAGCTCGTAATGAAGACCTTCCTCAACCAAGTTGGGAACATATTGCCATTTCAGACCTTGAGAAGAAATCTCACAATTCTTTCAGACAGCAGTTTCTGATCACAGCCTGTATGTAGACGTCTAGGATCAAGTTTGCATGTGAGTGGCAATCACTAACAGAGCTGTGCTTCTCTCTTCCTTCCATCTCGTAAGGATCACAAACCTAAATCAGGTTTGGAACATAATGCCATTTCAGGCCCTTGAGAACAAATCTCACATTCCTTTGAGAAAGCACTTTCTGATCTCGGCTTGTAAGTAAACGTCTAGTAACGAGTTTCTAAATGAGTGGCAACCATTACTACAGCTGAGCTAAACGGTGTATAAGAACCATTCCTCAAAATAACTTCCTACCCCATCTCTCTTCCTTCCAGCTCTAAAGGATTACATTCCTAAGCAAGGTTTTGAATGTAATACCATGTCGGGCCTTGAGAAGGAATCTCACATTACCTTGAGATGGAACTTTCTGATCCCAGCTTCTAAGTAGATCCCTAGAAACAAGTTTGTATATGAGTGGGAATCATTACTACAACTGAGATGAACTATGAATAACACCTATTCCTGAAAATAACTTCGTGCCGGTCTCTCTTCCTTCCAGATCATAAGGCCCACCTTCCTCAACCACGTTTGGAACATATTGCCATTTCCGGCCTTGAGAAGGAATCTCATATTCCTTTAAGAAGGCACTTTCTGATCACTGCTTCTAAGTATATGTCCAGGAACAAGATTCTATATAAGTGGCAATCGTTAGTACAACTGAGCTATTCTATGAGTAGCATCAATTCCTGGAAAAAGACTTCATGCTCAATCTCTCTTACTTCCAGCTCGTAAGTACCACCTTCGTCGACCAAGTTTGGAACATATTGCTGTTTCAGGCCTTGACAAGGAATATCACATTCTTTTGAGAAGTCACTTTCTGATCCTGGGGTTATGTAGATGTCTAGGAACAAGTTTGTATATGAGTGGCAATCATTACTACACCTGAGTTAATCTATGTGTAAAACTCATTCATGAATATGTCATTGTGCCCAATCTCTCTTCCTTCCATCCAGTAAGGGTCACAAACCTAAGCCAGGTTTGGACAATATTGGGATTTTGGGCCCTGAGAAGGAATGTCACATTCCTTTGCGAAGGCCCTTTGTGTTCCTGACCTGTATGTAGATTTCTATGAACAAGTTTGCATATGAGTGGCAATCATGACTACGGGAGCTAAAGTATGTATAACAGCCATTCCTGGAAATCACTTTTTGCCTAATCGCTCTTCCTTTACCTCATCAGAATCAGCTTGCTCAACCATTTTTGGAACATCATGCTATTTCTGGCCTTGAGAAGGAACCTCATAGGGTCCAGCCCCATGGTGTAGTGGTTAAGTGCACCCTCTGTTGCTGGTGGCCCAGGTTCAGATACCGGGCACACACCGACACACTGCTTGTCAGGCCATGCTGTGGTGGCACCCCACATAAAGTGGAGGAAGATCAGGACGGATGTTAGGTCTGGGCCAGCGTTGCTCAGCAATTAGAGGAGGATTGGCATGGCCGTTAGCTCAGGGCTGATCTTACTCACAAAGAGAAAAGAGAAGGAACCACATATTCCTTTCAGAAGGAACCTTCTTATCCCAGCTTCTAAGTAGAAGTCCAGGAACAAGTTTGTATTTGTTTGGCAATCATTACTACAGCTGAGCTAAACTGTGACTAACAGCCATTCCTGGAAATAACTTCATGCCCAAACTCTCTTCATTCTGGCTCGTAAGGACCATCTTCATCAACCAGGTTTGGAACATAGTGTCCTCTCAGGCCTTTAGAAGGAGTTTCACATTCTTTTGAGAACACATTCTCTGATACCAGCTTCTAAGTAGATATCTAGGAACAAGTTTGTTTAGGCGTGACTGTCA